>NC_052398.1:12732962-12942962 GCF_009389715.1 Phoenix dactylifera | reverse complement strand
ACCCTGTGGGTTCCCATTGATTTGTCTGCTAAGCTTGAGGCGTTGCTGAAAAGTAGCTCGGTTTGGTTCCCCATGTCCCTGTTCTAACTTGCATCTAATGGAACCAAACGAGAATGTTGGGCATTTGGGTGCACATGAGATGGCATCCTGTGCATAGCACAATCTAAATGAGTTATAAGAAATGATTCACCAGAGTTACCTTTTACTGTTAATTGGTTGAGATGGTCTAAGCATGCATAATGAAAGCAGATAAGGCATTGTAAAGAAAGGGATGTGGAATTGTGTTAATGGTGTTAATGGATGAGGGGAGAGAGAAAGATCTAAGAAAACCTACATGGAAGTAGTGCCAAAGAATTTGATGTGAAGTATTGATAGTTTATCCTAAGATGGTGGACAGTGCATTGTGGGTAATGGTTACTACCACATGATTTACCCAAATACAGGAACAATCGCTTTTGGTAAACAATAAAATCATGATATCTCTTGGTTTAACAAGCTTTTTAAATTACAAATTGGCTTTATAATACTTGGGATTTAGTTGTGTACAATTTTTTTTTATAAAAATATCCAAACTTTCTAGTACAAGTATATGCTCATAAAAAACAATTAGTTTCAGTAGAATATTCCAATTTCATGTTTTCGCTCCTTATCACCTTTTGTTTTTCTATCTCTTCGACCTTTTCTTATAACATCCAAATACCTTCTAATAAGTCTCGAGTCTCCAAAATTTTAAATCAGAAATGGATGAATGGAGGAAATGATGAAATCTGTGTCTTGAGTCTCCAAAAACAAGATCATGAAATTAGAAACATTTAAATTCAGCCTAACATTTTAATTGAAACTAATAATTAGAGAAATATTAATTTTGTTCTCAATATTATCAGATCAGATAGTTTCCTACTAACAACAATTCAGAAGATTAAAAATGTAAGACTTTCTTTTTGGTCTGAATATGCTACAAACCAGAGTCTTCATACTATACAAAAAATAAATAAATAATACTGTAGAGATGGGAGGCCCACCACTTGGATCTCTCACAGACCTATGCATGCTTAGCGAACAATAATATCTGGGGTGCATTCAGTCTTGCATGCCTCAGAATAGAAGAGCCTATTGTTTAGTTCTTATTGTAGCAGCCCATGTCAGTGTTGGATACCCATCAAGAGGCCTATGACAGAGTTGGACACCCATCAGATGTAGGGCCTGCATCTGTGGAGCACACAGGATCCTAATGACAATCCAGATGTCACTACCAGTGTTGTTATTACCTCCCTTGTTAGCTGTAGAGCAAGCCTAATTGTTGAACGGATGTGCATGCGCATGAGAGCTCTTTTCCCAGTTTTATAATTGCATCATATATGATTAGTTTGTAGTCCAAGGAAAATGTGGAAAGAATGTACTATTGTATATTTGCCATGCAATTCCTCGCCTTGGAAGGTGTTAATAGATACAAACTGGATTTGGATCCGAAGGTAAAGAACAGGTACCAATTGCCTCTCATTTTAGTGTTATCTATTATGCAGTTAAATGCACTGTCAGGTGGAGGGAAAGGAAGATGGTCTAATTATAGGGGTCCTCCGCTTCCTTATTCTCGAGAAGGGGGAAAAAATTGTTTAGATACTTTTTGTGCGTCATAATAGTACACCAAAATTAAGTATGTTGATTATTACACGGTCACAAAAAACTCATAGGTTGTTAATCACTTCCAAAATCAGAGACCGAAACCTGGTGTAGAATTCTTTTTCAAGAATAAGTTGGGTATTTTATATACTGATAAATTAGTTGTCCATATTTCAACTCAAATATGATATATATATATATATATAGAGAGAGAGAGACAGAGAGAGAGAGAGCGCTAGATTAGGCTATACTTGATTATAGCCGAGTTCAGATCTGCTTGCCTCTACTATCATTGGATTAGCGTGGATCTTGAAACCTCGAAACCACCCACTAATGGCAGCCCCTCCATTACTAAATCCAAAAAAGAAATAAAAAACAAAGTAGGGCATTAATAGGATGGGACAATACGAATGCCTTTTTTCTCCTCTCTTAGGTACAATATTCATCTTTAATAAGATGGGATGTGACACCGCCTTCTCTCCTCACCCGAAAACTAAATCCTTCAATGTTTATTTCTACAACATTTGTATTTATTTCCATGGAGTCGTGGAAAGTTGGTATTTATCGTAGACATCTTAATAATTATTTCTGCATAGTTGGTATTTAATCCTAGCAGTTTAGCGTTTATTTTCAAGCACTTAGTATTTACTCTTTAGAATTTTCTGTTTATTTTCTTTCATTGTTGTTTACTATAAGACAATCTTCATTTGACCGAGAGTAGCAATATATTTTAGCGCTATTGCGTTTATTCTCGCAAATTATGTGAGCATTATTTTGGTGTTTTTATTTGTGATAAGCAGAGAAAGAGAGAGAGGAGAGTGCGTGGGTGGAGCTCGTCCAAAGGAACGGATGCCTTACCGTAAGTTCAAGTTTATATATATATATATATATAATTATTGGGATGTAAAGCTTTGTTTAAACATTTTTCATACCCTCTCCAAATTTGAGAATCTTATTTGGACAAGAAATTGCTTCTGTTGGTGGTGGTCCTATTCTCTGAAAACATATTCACAAGTTAACCATTTTGTTCTCTCTCTCTCTCTTATGAAAAAATCATCCGTAATCAGAAAAATCCAAATAGAAAATGACAAAAACAACTTCATAACAGTAAAAGAGAAGCTAAGAAAAAAAACAAAAGAGTCATCTCCAAACTAGATTGGATGGTGTTTCCGCTAAAAACCGAGCCCTAGATACCATGGCAAAAAGTACGATAATGTTGGAGAACTCATTGGTCGGCTGTCAGCTGCTCAAGTCGGCATTGGAGGAGGCGAGCAGCACTCGGTCGCTGCAGCCAAGCTCCTTGTTAGATGGCGGTACTCCGACCTAAAGCAATACAAAGCAAAAAAAATTCTCTAGCTGGAATGTATTCGGCAGAAAATACTTCAATGCCTAAATCAGTGTGGTTATCAGAGAATAGGAGGAGGTTGTTTCTCAGTCATGAGAGTGTTCTCTTGCTAACTTACCTCCTCTGCCTCACATTTTTTGTGTATATCCGGTGGAAGAGCCTACCTACTATTAAAGAATTAGGGCATGTGAGTCAACGAGAAATGACTAGCTTGAGTACGACTAAAACATTAGGTGTGAATACTTCGCACATGGATGACGTACTGCCTGTCATATCGGTGGGATCTTGATGATCACTGGGTCTCCCAGTTAGGATGTGGCTAACTGTGGAAATCTCCTGATTTGTGAGCTCGGCGGTATAGCACTGGGCCCTCCCAATGACAGCTCTCGATCCATCACGTGTTTGTGTCATAGCATGTTTTAATTGGTTGGACCTTCTGGTGAGTTATAGCCATTTTGGAGGCATATCATTTGCCCCCCACTTCTGCAATCGAGCCAACCTATCCTACGTGGGCTACGAAAGTAGTTTTTCCATAAGGGTCGCATTAATGAAGATCACCAAGGAGGATGCATGGTGCCTTTTCATTAGAAAAATGGAGACTTTTAAAATCCAGCATTTAGGAAGGATGTGGCCTTGTTGTCCTTACCGAAGCGCCGCAATCTTGGTTAAGGCGTCCATGATTTTAATAGGCATCTAGGTTTCGGCGGCGATCCGAATGGGCCGTCGTGGGGCGAACGCCCAAGAGACACGTCTAAGGCTAGGTGAAGCGTCGCCCCAGAAGGGGTCACTCAAACCCTTGATAAATAGGAAAGGCTACAATCATAGCCCATTCACCTCATTCTTTTTCTCTCCAGAACTTAGAGAGGGAGGAGGTGTGAAGTCGCAGGACGTGACTTGTGCGCTTCCATTTAAAGGTTCTCCTTCTTTGTCCCGACCAGAATCTTGTCTTTATTTTTTGGCGAGTTGTTCTTCTTTTTCTCCCTTATTGTTTTCTTCTTCTCATCTTCTTCTGTTTTGTTTAGAGGATACTCATGGACCCATCCGCTGGAGGTATCTGTGGTTTCGGGGGAAGTTCTTCCTGAGGTATCTTTAGGTCCGAATACTGAGATAAGCCTTCTGGGGGAATCCGACCTCGATCGGATCTAGATAGTATTTTCCATTTTCAAGAATTTTTTTCTTGACCACTCCAGTCCTTCGGATCGGGTGACTTCACCCAGGGAGTACTGGATAGCCCTGTCTGAAGAGTTCCTGAAAGCGGAGCTAAGTCTCCTGATTCCGTCGGTTATTACCAATCTGTTGGCCCAATACCAACTTGTCCCCCCACAGTTGTCTCAAATGCTTGGAGGATGATTGTGGGCTTTCTCTGTTTTGTTCGACTTCAAGGGATCACCCTTACGTCAAGGATATTTTGGGCCTTCTTTTAAGTGAAGGTCCATCCTCATAATAAGTAGTGGTGGTACCTCTCTTGTAGGAAGAGTTATTACGTCTTTCCTCCTGGCCCTTCATCCATCCATGGGTGGAAAGATCTGTATTTCTTCGTGTCCTCGACAATTCCTTAGGGTTTTCTAACCTTGTGGAGGACACCCAAGAGGCAGGCCTTTAGCCTCTTTTCCTTTTTATCGGATGAAGAACAAAAGTCTGTTGAGCTGTTTCGTCTGATGAGGGCTCTACCTTTGGTTGAGCTACTTCGAGAGTCGACCTTAGTCGATGCCGGCTTGAGTCCACCTCTTTTTTCAGTATATCTCCTCATCTTATTTAGCTTCTTATCTGTTGATCTGAATCTAGGACTAACTTGTTCCTCTCCCATTGTTGCAGCCATGAAGTTTAACGTAGAAAAACTCTTCTGTTCCTCGAGGAAGAGAAAATCCGACGAGAGCAATTCTTCCTCAGGTAAGAGGAGTATACCCTCGGGGCCAGTCATCAGAATTGAGGAAGAGCCCATCGGAGAAGGATCATTGAAGGTGGAGGTGCTTACTGCCCACCTCATTAGTGCACCATCATCTGCTCCGGTGGCCGCTCTAGTTTCACCAATTGCACTAGAGGCTGTCGGTCTTTCTTTGGTCTAATAGAGGGGCCACATTCTTTCGTTGGTGGCATCACCACCAAGCTATCGGCCTAGGTGTCCAAGCCAGCCTTCAACCCTCTGGCTGGGGGTGCACAGGCGTCAAAATCTTCCCTTTAGCTAATTCCTTGGAGCACAAAGTCAGAGACCTTTGTACCAAACTAGTCGGTGAGGGTTTCCAACTAGGTACTGTGCCAGGGCAATCCTCGAGAGAGTGGAAGATGGTCCAGGGGTTCATGCTCTTCGGTGATGGGAAGAGCTACAGCGGTGACCATTGGAGAGCATGATCAACTCGCCTACCACACCATCATTGAGATAATCAAACTAGTTCTTCCATTCGTTTGTTGTTTTTGAATAATCACTCCTTTCTTTATTTATGTAGGGAGTGTATGCCGCCTGTGCACTTATTGAGGTCATTCACTCCTATCAGCAGAGGTTAGAGGTCTCTAACCGCCTCATCCGAGAGGGACAGAGCAACAAGGCCCGTGCCGTGGCGGAACAAGCGGAGGCCAAGAAGAGAAAAGAGGAGGCCGAGGCATAAACTCGCTTCTTCAGCTCCAGGGCTGAGAGTTCCTAGATGGAGTTGGGATAGATGGTCGTTTGGTTGCAGAAGATGCAGCAGGCCATCAGTGAGGAAAGGGCCTAAGCAAGAAAGGAGGCCAACGTAGAGATCGCCGGCTTGAGGGACACGGTTGCTGCATCCAAGCTTCGGGCCTCTCAGGTTGAAGAGAGATTTACTTGGAGAGAGGATAGAGTTGCCTAGTCTGAAGAGAGGGCCAATTTCGCAACTAAAGAGGTCATTCGGGCAAAAGAGGAGGCCTCCCATGCCGAAGAGAAGGCCCAGCATGCTTTTGCAGATTTCAAGGCTTCTGAAGAGTTTTGCAATGATATGCTGGAGGCCACTAGACCCTCCTTCAAGAAGGGGTTTACCGTCTGCCAGGAAAGAATTCATAAGGTGGCTCTTAAGCTCGATCTCAGCTTGGTCACTTTCTCAAGTGAGTGCTCGGAGGAGGAGGCCTTTCTTCGAAAATCAAGGAGTGAGGTCGAGGAAGAAGAAGAGGAAGAGGAAGAGGAAATAGAAGGAGAGGATAGGAGAGACGAATGATTGTATTTGCCATTGTTGGTCTCTCTTTTTGTTCTTCTTTTCTTTTTGCGTTAGCTCGGTTGTAAGCCAGTGTTTTGTACCTCTCTTCTTTTTTTTGATAAATGAAATAAAAGTCTGCTCATCCTTTTGCTTACTTGATGGATCGCTTTGACCGATGTGCTTTTCATTTGAAGGGTTGCTCGGTCAGGTACGGGCTGCTTGGTAGTTGCTCTTCATTTCTCAGGATGGTTGTCGAGATTTCCACCTCAGTAATGCGGTGGTTCTTGCTCGGCAGTTGCCCTTCGTTTCTCAAGATGGTTGCCAAGGTTTCACCTTGATGACACGGTGGTTCCTGCTCGGTAGTTTTCGTGGGGCAGGATCTAGTTGTTTTCTTGGAAAGCTACACGCATCGTCATGCTGACCTATGGCTAGGATCCGATGCGCCTTTCCTCGGCAAGGTTTGAACTTTGGTGAGGTGATAATCCTAAATACTGCCAGGGCAGGTAAGGGCTCTTAAGGAATCCCATAATTGAATGTAGCCTAGCTAGGGGTTAGAGACGCATCCTTTAATCAAAGCTTGGGCGCTTTGATTTCTGCAGTGTATCTTCGCTCATAAATGGAATGAGATTTACCTTTTAATACTGTACCGGGGCAAGTACTTTGCCATTTGCCTTCACCCCAGTTTGGAGAGGCTGTAGCTTGGGCTCGTAGGAGTTCCATCAGAGGTTGACCATCAGTCTAGTAAGGATGGAGGCAGAGCCGAAAGTGGTAGCAACCCAAGGTGTGGAGCTGCATTATAAGCTCGTCGAGTTAGCAGTGGGATCGAAAAGCATGTCTTCGTGCACCATGGAGGACAAGGGCAAGGCTACTTCTTCCTTAGAACATGGGTCTTCTACTGTCACGGGACATAAAGAGGTCGAGTCCTTACCGAAGGACTTCAATCGGGAACCATCATGTTGTCCTTCGTGGAAGCTATAGCGAAAAGCAACCGTTGGACTCTTTTTGAATATTGTAGTTTATGGAAAATATGGCCACCATTGGATTGTCCATACTCTTATATGGATAACTTGGTTTTTCGTTCTTGTGTAAAAATGTATCCAATTTGTTTCTAGCCTCCACAATAACTGAAATAATAAATAAAAATTGTTCTTTTTGTTTCATCCTCCTTTGTTTCTATTCCTATTTGTGCTTATAGTGCTTTTGTGTATGGCGATTGCGCCTACTGCTGAATGATTCCCGACCACTTTGGTGTGCCACCCTTGTCAATGAGTATATCAGGCCGGCTAGATGGGAGACCGCTCGCAGGGCTAGCGCTATGATTTTGACAATTTCTCAGGGCTTCTCCCATTTTTGACCTTCCCCATGAGGCTAGCCTTCTGCTAGGGCCATTTTTGACCTAGAGAGGTCGATTGGCACGCCAAGCCTATGGCATTTGAGCCGGCCTTCTTCTTGGGCTGTTTTTGATCTCGAGAGGCTGGTTAGCATGCCAAGCCTTCAGTGCGAGGGTCGGCCTTTTACTTAGGCCGTTTTCGACCTAAAAAAGTCGGTTGGCATGTCGAACCTTCGGTGCAGGGGTCGGCCTTCTGCTCAAGTCATTTTTGATCTAGAGAGGTCGGTTGGCACGCCAAGCCTTTGGCACGGGGGTCGGCCTTCTATTTGGGTCAATTTCGACCTAAAGAGGTCAGTTGATATGCTAAGCCTTCGACGCTGGGGCTAGCCTTCTACTCAAACCGTTTTTGACTTAGAGAGGTCAGTTGGCATACCATCTCGAACTTGTCCCAATACTAGTTGGAAATTGGTGAAGACCTTCAAGCATGGAACCCAAAGCTCTTAGGCGAGCTTTAATCCGGTCAAAAGAACCTCATACTCTGCCTCGTTATTCAAGGACTTGAACCTGAAGCATAGCACACATTCAGCTACGGCCCCTTTCAGGCTGGTTAAGATCAACTTGCCCCACTTTTGTTGATGTTGGAGGATCCATCCACATAAAGTGTCCACGAATCCCCCAACTCATGGGGCATCATGCATGCTGGGTTCTCCAGGAGCTCGGTGATGGGGACATCAGAGCCTTTCATCCAGATGATCCTGAGCCCCAGGATTGAATCAGACCCGTTTATTTGCATATTTATTTTATTTTATTTCTGGGTTTATTTGCATTTAGGGATTTATTTGTGGTTTATTTTATTTCTGGGTTCATTTGCATTTTAGGGCTTATTTGTGTTATTTGTGGGCTTATTAGGAGTTATTTTTGTGTAAGGGGGGTTTCATACAAATTGTGTATTTGGGCCCTATATATAGGGAACTATTTTCATGATTAGGGTTTAATGAAGTATTAAAATTTTCTCCCCACCTATTCTCCTCCTCTCTTCTTCTCCTCTTCCTCTTCTCCTCCTCCTCCTCTTTCTCTTCTCCCTCTTCTTCTGCTTCCATTTTAAATTTGGTCCGGCATCAACTTGGTATCAGAGCCTCGGCTTTGCCCCTGTGCAGGGGCGGCCCAATGCATTTGGGGGCCTAGGGCGAACTCACTAAATGAGGCCTTTTTTAAAATAATAATAATAATAATAATAAATTTTTAATAAGTATAAAATACTTTAAAAATTTATTTAAAAATAATCCGTCTAGCTTTTTGAGATGCAAAATTACTAATCAAACTTTTGTACTCAAGATTCATTAAAATATTATTTTCAATCGATAATATAGCTAATCCATTTAATCTTTCTTGTGACATAGTTGACCGCAAATAAGTTTTTATCAACTTTAATTTTGAAAAACTTCTTTCAGCAGAAGCAACTGTTACAGGTATTGTTAACAATATCCTATAAGCAATGAATGCATTTGGAAAAGAATCTGTTTTTTTAATAAAACTTAAAGTATCAATAGGGGTACTAGTTTCTATTTGTAAAACTTCTTTTAAAACATTTAACTCCGAAAACAGATCAAGACCATCAATATCAGAATATTCACCGTGCTTTAAAAAGTTTTCAAGATTAAGACAACACTTTTTCAAATTCTCTTCATTCAAAGATTTTAACTTTCTAAAATTAAACAAAAAACCAAAAACATCTTCATATATGGTGAATTGTTCAAACCTATTTTGAATTGAAGAAATAGCTTGATCTACTATATATAAAAAGTAATCAATTCTAAAAGATTCTTCAGCTGATCTTGTTGTTTCATCATTACTATTTTCATCAAATTGTTTTTTCTACGGATCACACGTTTTTCACGAAATATAGGTTCTATTTCCATTTCATTTGCAATTTCTTTAGATGAATTCAAAGCATTCATGAATCCATTTTCCCTATAACTTTTCAAATAAGAAAGAAGATTTTTTAATTGTTCTATAGCAACATCAATATGCATGTCTTCAGATTGTAAGTTCTTACTAACTGAATTAACAGCAAACAGTATATCATACCATATATTCATGCCTAACAAGAATTCAAAATTTTCAATCTCATATGTAGCTAAACATATAGCCTCACTCTTTATTTTAGGATCTTCACTAGTTTCCGCTAATTGAATTAAGGCATCTCTTATTTTAGGAGCTTGATGTTTAATTGCTTTGACACTTTCAATACGACTTTCCCAACGTGTCTGTGACAAAGGTTTAAGAGTTAATGTAGATACATTATCTTGTAAAATTTTCCATCGTTTTGTAGAAGAAGAAAATAAGGTATAAATTCGTTGTATTACTCCAAAAAAAGATATAGCCTTAGGACATGAGTTAGCAGTATCACATAATACTAAATTTAAGTTATGACATCCACATGGTGTATAAAACGCTCTAGGATTTATATCTAATAATCTTCTTTGTACACCTTGATGTTTTCCTTTCATATTAGATCCGTTGTCATATCCTTGTCCTCTTATATCATTAACCTCAAGTTTATATTTTTCTATTATATTTATAAGTGCACCAAAAAGGCCTTTTCCAGAGGTATCATCTACTTCTAAAAATTCTAAAAAATATTCTTCTATTTTTACTGGACTTGTTGAAATATCCACACATCTTAAAACTAGAGTCATTTGTTCTTGATGGCTTGCATCAGGAGTGCAATCAAGTATTACAGAAAAGTATTTTACTTCTTTAATCTTTTTAATTATTATAGTTTTAACTTCAAATGCTAACATTTGAATCAATTCATTTTGAATCTTATGACCTAAATAATGATTGTGAATTTCACCATGTTGAATGCGTCGAACATGTTCTAGCATTACTGGATCAAATTCTGCAATCATTTCAATAAGACTTAAAAAATTTCCATTATTATTTTGATAGATCTTTTCATTCTTTCCCCGAAATGCTAAATTATTTTTTGCGAGATTTTTTACGACAGCAAGAATTCTCAATAATACTTTTTTCCAATGATCTTTCTCTTGGTTTATTTGTTCTTGGAGACTTTTGTCGATTGTCTTATTTTTCAACAATCTTACTTCTAAATTAATCCACTTATTCATGCTAGTAATATGTTCACTAGTTATTTCATGATTTTTGAGTATAACACCTAGATTTTTCCAATTCCTAGTTCCTTCATTGACTAAGTGACTCGTGTTAGGTGTTGAATCAAATAATTTACAACAAAAGCAATATATCCTATCCAAATCCTTTGAATACACTAACCATCTTCTATCATGTTTTTCACCATTAGGTAATTTACGAATATAATGTAGCGTAGAGAAGTGTCTATTATTTTCATCCCTAGGAAAATGAAGATCATAATCTCTAATTGGACCTCTTTCCACTAATAGATCTATCAACTTTGTATCGATTTGTTTCCATTGACCAGGATCGTATATATTTGTAGAAATAGAACTAGTTTCATTAAGCTCTACACTATCCTTATTTATTCTATCTCCTTCTAATTTCTCATTGTGTTCTTCACCATGAATATGGTTGTCAATTTCATTTTGTTTCATTCTTTCCATGTCATCTTCTAGTTCCATTTCAGGTGCTTGTTCTATTGCTAATTTCTGAGTTAAACTTGATGTGGTGTTTTGCTTGTTTGTGACAACAAATCTATCTAAAGCTCCTTTTTGAGATTGAACGAGTTTTTCGATTTTTCTTTTCTTTTTAAGTTTTTCATATCCACATTCATATTTTCTATTAGACATTTGAATCTAAAAATTATATTATCAAACAAAGCAATTAAGATAATCACTATAAACAAATCAAAATACAAAAGAGTCGAAAATGATAAAATTTGATAATGTCAAGAAAAACGAACTCAAGCTCCGACAAGCGGTATCGGAGACCGACGGGTGGAGTTGAAGAAGAGACCGAAGACGCAACCGTCGAGATTCGAGAACGCCCAAGATGCAAACTATTCAAAAACGGTAAGATGAAACCAACAATCAAAATTAGAAGAGAAAAATTGTAACAAAATTATAAGAATTGTAACAAAATTAGATGAATTAGAAGCAGGAGATTATAAATTAAAAAAGTATGTTTCTTTAGAAACAAAAAATAGTGAAGAAAATTTTATTGGAATAAAAAGGGGATCAAACTATCCTAGTATAACAGGCTAACAGCACCTGGAGCCCATTCAATCAGAAATTCTCCCTTCACTGCTCCAGAAGATTGTTTTCGTTAGTTATAATTCTATGTAACTATGTAAGTTGTGGAGGCCATACATGAGATGATAAGTCAATAGTTGCAACTTGCAAAGCATAAGAATGTTCATGCTGTTTTCCATCAAATTCTCCTACTAACTATTAACAGCTTCTACAGTTCTACTAACAAATAACCTATTTGCTCGAGGTGCCAAGGCTGCAAGGCATATCGATCATAAGAAGGATCCCATGAGCTCTCCAAGCAGACCAATTTTATAAAGAGAAAATGATTAAAATTACATGATAGATTACATGATAGATGAATCCAATGGACTTTCGGACTTTCCCATCCTTTGCCTAAAAAACAGAAAGAAATAACATATGGTTTACTGGTTTAGGCATTTCATCAAACATCTTTAAGCCAGAGAGAGACTTACAAGTTACAACTCAATTGCAGTGCAGGCTGCAGCAGCGAGCGCCGAGCGGGTTGACGACCTGATCTGCTGATCACCTGACGTGAAGAAATCAAAAAGATGGGGTCGCAGTGTCGCACCGTCGTCCGTCGCAATCTCACAGACGTGAGTCAGGGGACGGCCGGACGGGAGCCCGGAGGGAGGCGAGGAGGTCGCCGGTCGCGGGATGCCAGGGAGGCGGGGACGACGGGGAGGCAGAGCCGCAGAGGAGACGACCTCGCCGGCTCGCTGGTGCGGCGAAGACTTGCAGGCAGCCAGGCAGCCGGGAGGGAGGCGAGGAGGTCGCGGCCTCGCGGGATGCCGGGGAGGCGGGGCGGGGAGGCGGAGGAGATGACCTCGCCGGCGAGGCAGCGAAGAGGATTTTAAAGTTTAAAGGCTTGGGCCGATGTTGCAGAGGATTGAGGAATGAGGAGGAGTGGAGCTGTGGAGGAGGATGATGAGGATTTTAAAGAAAAAAAATGATGAGCGATGGCCGATGGGATTGGGACGGGAGTCACCGTTCACGGAATGGCGTCGCGGCGAGACACCCTCACTCCCTCAGTAGCTCAGGCCTCAGGCGTCTTGTCGTCGAGGTAGCCGTTGCCTCCTGCCGTCCTGCGGCCCTGTACTGTACACTATAGGCTGTACTCTGTAGCAGTGTAGCTAGGAGTGGCCGAGACTGCCGAGTGGGACTGTGGTTGTGGGAGCTGGAGCCTGGGACGCTAGGATTAGGAGTCGTGGTCTGCGGCATGACGGCATCTGCCGGTCTGGCGGGGGCCTTCCTTCAAGCCGGGGCCTTGGGCGACCGCCTAGGTCGCCTAAGGCTTGGGCCGCCCCTGCCCCTGTGCCAAAGCCCCAGATCCTACACAGCGCCTTTCTTCTTTGCTGCCACTTGAATAGTCACCCCCACGCCCGCTGCACAGCTTCACCCCACCGCCTCCGCCTCCGTCTTTCTCCTTTGACTTCCCACTGCCCACTACCACACGCTTCCATCATCAAGCCTTCCTAAAAAAAAAAAAAAAAACAAACCTTTGCAGGTTCCCTGTTCCCGTGACCACCCGTCACCGCGATCGCGGCCACCGCTTCCATCCCTCACCGACGACAACACCAGCGCCGCCGCTTCGATTCGCTGCCGGAGGTCGCCGTGACCCCACGGAAGCCCGCCGTCCTGATATCAACCGCGCGGCAACCGTCCTGACGGAGGAAGCTCTCGGCCGCGACCCCTGTGGCCACCGTCCGTGGCCAGATCCAGAAGTGGGACACCGCTCTCCTTCTCCGTCGCCGCCCTAACGCCTCCCTCCGCCGCTGCAACCCGGGCCGCCCGCGTCTGCCGCCAACCGCCTGCATCGGGTCCATAGAGGGGACCGCCGCCGACCTTCGCCGCAGGCCACGAAGCCGTGGCCGTGATCTCGCCGCCGCCGCAGGTCGTGGAGCCGCCGTCGTGATCCCTGCCCCGGCCCGCAGCCGCCGCCGCAAAGATCGACACCCTCCCGAATCCATCGGGAAGTTGAAGAAAGGATTAACGGGTAAGTCACAAAACCCGTTAACCCGAATCCGGTAACCCGGGTCCCCAAAAACAGCTCCGCACGTGACCGCACGTGCGTGCAAAAAAAAAAAAGAAAAAAAAAAGAGAAAAGGAAAAAGAAGAAAAAAAAAGAAAAAGAAGAAAAAAAAAAGGCGGATCACGTGACCTGCACGTGTTCCCCCCCCCCAAAAAAAAAAAAAACCTACCTCTGTTCGTCTTCTCCGGCCGCTCGCCGCGCCGCCGCCCTTGAGCGCCGCTTCACCCGTGCCGCCACCGAGCTCCGCCGCGCGCCGCCCACCCTTCGCCGCTTCCGCTCCACCGGCCGAAGCCACCATCCCCTTCTTTCTTCGGTGTCCGCCTCCACCGCGCCGCCCAACCCCTCCTCCGTCGTCCGAGCCCGCGCCGCTCCGCCACGCCGGCGCCCATTGTCGACGAGCCGCACCTCCTGCGCCGACCGCGTCCGCACGCCGTTGCCCAACCACGACGCCACCGATCGAGGCGCCTTCTTTCCGTGGCCGCGCCGCCGAGCCCAAGCCACCTCCCGCCGCCGCCGAAGCTCGCACGCCGCGCCACCACCGCCTCTGCCGCGCCACCACTGCCTCCGCCGTTGCGCCCGTGCCCTCTTCCTTCCGCCGCGCTCCACCAACTACATCTTCTCCCTTCCGCCGCCGCGCTCCAACCCATCCCCACTCCCTCACTCAATTTGAGGGCCCAACAGGCCCATTTCTTACACAGGCCCCATCACCCTCCCCTCAACAGGGCCATACCACCCCACCCTCCTTTCTTTATTACACGGGCCCAACTGCAGCTACAGGCCCGCAGATCTTTCAGGCTCACACTGTACAACTACTACAAACCCACAGCAGCATCCTCTTAGTGTCCATTTCAACTCAACAGCTCGGATTCAGCAATCAGCCCCTACTGAGTGTCGGCACTGTGTCATCATCTCCACTGCTTGGGAAGCCACGAGCAAACGATTTTGGTCGACTACTTCACGACAGGTGATAGGTTTCTACTTTTTCTGGCTTGTTCATTTAATTATGTTCTGGTTCTCTTGCATGATAGCCATATTTTGAAAACTTATATTGCTGTCAAAATTCAGAATATTAAACCTTTCACTTTCGAACCCATCCTATTACCCATTAAATCTTGATATTAAATTAGCACACCCTAGCAACAGGACGTTTCTCAACATTATTCGCTCAAATTACTTTAGGATCAGAACAACTGAACTACTTGATTGCAATCTAATTTCTTAAATTGAATAATTTTAATCCTTAATTCTGAATAACCGAAGTAAAAATCAGCAACATTTAAATTTTAAGTTATTTTTGTGAAGACTTGCTGATTTCTGAGATCATAATAGATTGCATTAGTAGGTTGTCCTGCATCAAATTTGGTCTTACATCATAGTTATTAGGGTTTCATTAGTGACACTGCATTTCATATCATCACCCAGTGTCATCATTGCATACCAACCTGTAGTGATATGGAGTACTATCTCAGTCAACCTAAAACCCCTGTAGCTACCATGAATTCCGACATTTTGAGGTCTATCAAGGAACAGATTGTTGCCATGCGGGCTGGACACAAGGAATTCAAACAAGAGATCCGTGAGCTCGTGCAAAATTCTAGGACCCCTAAATCGCCAGCCCCTGTTACAGCCCAACCTAAAATCGGTTTGGTCGCACCACCTGTAGTCCTTCCCCACTCTCCTAGGTACCAAACCCAATACTCTAGGTGTCAACTTTTCGGCCACATAGTGCCCCAATGTTCCACTAAGATCTACCCGATTACTGAACCAGAAGTTAGGAACCAAGAGGCCGAATATGTCGAAGAAGTCTATGAACCAAATATAGAAGACTACGAAGAAGACTTTGAAGACGAACCTACAGAATTGGACTTTGTCCAAAATGATTTCCAAAGGGAGACTATTGATCTAAGTACAACCAAGCCACTTCACATCACTACTGTGGAAGAGGTAGTGACAGATATTGAGAGCCAGACACCTGAATTGGCACTTGTAGCTAAAGATACCCGTGTGGAGTCCAATCTTGAACATTTCCCTATAGTAGTTTTCCTTCTAGAGGAGCTTAATGATGTAGTCCCTGATGATCTTCCGGATGCACTTTCTCCGATGCGTGATATCCAACACGCAATTGATCTAGTTCTCGAAGTATTTCTGCCCAACCTTCCACATCATAGGCTCAACCCAAATGCATATGCTAGGACTTGGGATTTAATATTACCGACAGTTGAGTTTGCATATAATAGTTCGGTTCATAAGTCCATAGGCATAAATCCGTTTGAAGTGGTGCATGATTACAAATCTAGGCAACCCATAGACCTATTTTTCATGTCTCATCAGTATAGAGTCTTTGAGTCTGCACAATCAATTGCATCTCATCCACATTCATTGCATCAAGAAATCAGCAATTGCAGTCACTTTAATAACTTAAAATATAAATCCCTTGCTGATTTAACCGGACGTTATAATGAGTTAAGTGAAAGAGATTACGTCATGATAAGAATTAGGTTTGAACGACTTTCTTCGGAAACGTTTAAGAAATTGCAAACTTGTAGTGCAGAACCGTTCAAAATCTTAAAGAAAATCAGTTCGAATGCATATGTTGTGGATCTTCCTGATGACTATGGGATTAGTGCGACATTTAATATTGAAGATTTAGTCCCATACAAAAAGATAATATTCCTGCCTTCTGACCCCTTTATTGACATACCTGCCCATGTTGGATACCCTGACCTATTACCTGCTGTTGAGCTACCACCTCCCAAATTTCATGCACGCAGAGAACAAATAGATCATATATTGGATGAGCAGGTTATTTCAAGCAGGAACGGTGGTTACCAATGTTACCTTGTTCGGTGGAAAGGTCGACCAAAGTCTGATGTGATGTGGATTTCCAGAGCACAGTTGCAGCGCCTCGACCCCGATCTTCTGGAGCAGTACGACAGCCGGCCAGACCTGTACTCGACGGGGTCGAGTTTTTCTCACCCGGGAGGAGTTGATGGGGACATCAGAGCCCTTCATCCAGATGATCCTGAGCCCCCGGATTGAATCAGACCCGTTTATTTGCATATTTATTTTATTTTATTTCTGGGTTTATTTGCATTTAGGGATTTATTTGTGGTTTATTTTATTTCTGGGTTCATTTGCATTTTAGGGCTTATTTGTGTTATTTGTGGGCTTATTAGGAGTTATTTTTGTGTAAGGGGGGTTTCATGCAAATTGTGTATTTGGGCCCTATATATAGGGAACTATTTTCATGATTAGGGTTTAATGAAGTATTAAAATTTTCTCCCCACCTATTCTCCTCCTCTCTTCTTCTCCTCTTCCTCTTCTCCTCCTCCTCCTCTTTCTCTTCTCCCTCTTCTTCTGCTTCCATTTTAAATTTGGTCCGGCATCACTCGGGGACTAATCACTCCACAATGAAGTCTGTCAGTGCCTGCACTTAGATAGCAGGCCGAGGTTGATAGCATATATCAAATTCAGTAAGCTCCACTGTCCACTTAGCCAACCTCCTTAATGAATCCAATTATTGTAGGATCTGCCTCAGCAGTTGGTCGGATAGGACGACGATTGGATAAGCTTAAAAATATGGGCGGAGCTTTCTTGCTGAGATAATGAGTGCATATGCCACCTTCTCCAATCAAGAATATTGAGTCTCTACATCTCCAAAAACTCGGCTCACATAATATACAAGTTTCTGAACTCCAGCCTCCTCGAAAATGAGCACTGAATTTATGGCCGCCGAGGAAAAAACTAGGTAGAGATAGAGTACCTCGCCAGGGATCGGTTTGGAGAGGCACAATGGGGTGTTGAGATAACTCCATAGCTCCTTGAATGCAGCTTGAGATTCGGTCATCCAACTGAACCTTTGTGGTTGCCTCAAAATTTTGAAGAAAGGCATGTTCATCTCAGCTGACCTCATGACGAATCTCCTTAATGCTCCCATTCGTTCGGTGAGGCGTTGTACCTTTTTCTTATTTTTTTGGGGCGCCATCTCTAGTATGACACAAGTCTTCTCGGGGTTTGCTTCGATTCCTCATTAAGTTACCATAAAATCAAAGAATTTTCTAAAGAAGACTCTGAATGCGCACTTACTCGAGTTGACCTTCATATGATATCTTCTTAGAGTTTGGAAGGTCTCATCCAAATCAGCAGCATGATATTCGGCCTATCTGCTTTTTACCAGCATATCATCGACATAGACCTCTATGTTACAACCCACTTTGTGCCTGAACATATTATTAATCAAGCTAGCGTTGGTAGGTCGCCTCGGCATTCTTCAATCCAAAGGGTATAACTCTATAGTAATGGAGCCCTTTATCTGTAATGAACGACATTTTCTTCTCATCCTCTGGCACCATTCAGATCTAATTATAGCCCGAGAAAGCATCCATAAAGCTGAGGAGCTAATGGCCTAACGTGGCATCGACCAACTAGTAAATTCTTGGTAAAGAGAAACTATCCTTTGGACAGGCTTTGTTGAGGTTGGTGAAGCCGATGCACATTCGCCACGTCCTGTTCAGCTTCTTGACCAGCACGACATTGGCTAGCCAATCGGGATAGTCTACCTCTCGGATGAAATTGGGATGGAGAAGCTTATTTACCTCCTCTTCAATCTCCTTCTAGCTTTTTGGGGTGAAGCTTCTTTTCTTCTATCAGACCGATCGGTGAGTAGGGTCTATATTCAGCTTGTTGGTCATAACCTCTGGGTCTATACCTAGCATATTAAAAGCTGACTAGACAAAGACATTGGCATTAGCGTGAAGGAATTCTAGGAGTTGCACTTGGGCGATGTCATCAAGATGGGCTCCAATTTGCACTATTCGGCCTAGCACCACCACATTAAGAGGCACAGAACAAAGGTCTTCGACTAGCTTCCTGCGCTGTTGCCCTTGGCTATCTTGAGAATTGAAGCTTTTGAAGGGAATCATCTTGGCTTCTTTCCCTTGAGCATAGCCGCATAACATCTTCAAGCGAGCACTTGGTCACCTCGGACCTCTCCTCAAGGCCGGCCCGAGCCCTAGGCGACTGAGGCGATCGCCTAAGGCCCCGGGCCAATGGAAGGCCCCCGGGAGGCTGACCAAAAGGAAGCAAAGGCCCTGATCTGGAGCTGGCTATGAGTCTTCCCCCTTGATGGAAGGGAGGTGGAGAGTTTCCTGGCCTGCAGAGGGGCAATTTGGGATGTTGGGGATAGTAGTTTTGTTTTGGGTGGGGAGAGCGAGAGAGAGAGAGAGGAGGGATTTGGTTGGCTTGATAGATGCCTGAAGCCACTCTTATCTTTCATCCCTTCTCTTTTTTGGTTTTGGTCTTGGTTTTCCTTCCCTGACATTACTCCTGATCCAACTGGGCCATCCGGAAGAAAGATAGGGGGATTGGAGATGGACTTCTTCGAGGGTGGAGATTCTTTTAGTTTTCTCCTCTCGGTTTCTTCTCCCCTCTTGGGTGGTAGAGAGAGAAAAGGAGGGAGGGGGTTGAATGGCTGCTGTACTGTGATGTTGCAGTTGCCGCTTGGGTACTTACTTGAAGGGAAGATGGTGGGATGGGGTGAATTTCCCATAATAACCCTACTTTCTCTTATAGAGAGGTTCCTTTATGGACAAATTCTTTTCTTTACCTTGACCATGAAGTGCCATGGGATGACCTTTTCCTATTTAGCTCTTGCTTGACATGGTAAACAGTATTACCAAGCATTATCTCAGTTATTTAATCAGTTTCATGGCCCTTCATTTAGTATAATTACTTTTATGTGCTTCCATTCAAGAATTATATTAAATTAAAAAGGCTTCTTGTCTATCTTTGTTAGATTCATGTATCTTTGTTAAAATAGTGTACTTGATAGTTATCTATTTTTATATATTTTTTTAAGTATTTTATATTTATTAAAAAAAATATTAAAAAAAAGGCCTCGTTCATTGGATTCGCCTTAGGCCCCAGAATGTATTGAGCCGCCCCTGCCTCTCCTACACCACTTTTGGTTGGAAACTTCACCAGAAGGTGAGGTGGAGACCATGGCACGCAAGCCGTCTAATCCTAGACATCACAAAATGGTGTTGTAGGCTGATGGGACTTTTAATGACTAGAAAGTCCATCATGATCGTGGTTTGTTGTGGAGCCCGTTTGGCTATTATAAGAAGAGTGATGAGCCCTTCCATAGGAACTGGGTCTCCAGAAAAGCCGACCAGGGGGTGATCCTCTGAAGCCTGTCAACTGGTAGATTCATTTGAGAAAAGGCCTCATAAAATAAGATGTTTGCCAAGCTTCCATTATTTACAAGAATTCTTTTTACATCATAATTTGCAATATAAGAAAAATTACAATGGTATCATCGTAGGGGGTTTGTACCCGTTCCTCGTCAACATTTGAGAAGGAAATGACTTTCTCTGCCCTTAATCTCTTCATCGACGAGCTCCCTACATAGACGGCTCGCACATAGGCTTTTAGGATAGACCAACTAGCTCCACCAATAATTGTTCTGCCGGCTATGGTGCTAATGACTCTAGTCGTCAGTTGGTTACCAAGTTTCATCTAGAGAGAGGGTCGCTTCTGACCAAGATCGGCTTGGCCCCGAGGGTTTCAAACATAGGCGCCGAGGTAGCCTTGTTCAATAAAGGCCTTAGCTCGATCTCAATTTTTAGTTGAAAGCAGTCCACGATGTCATGCCCATGGTCGCGGTAGAATTAGCAGTACTACGTCATATCCTTGGAAGACATAGACTTTATCTACCACGGCCACTTCACATAGTTGTGGTCATGGATCTCCATGAGAATCTATTAGCGCGGAGTGTTTAGGGGTGTATATCTCCCAAATCTCTAAGTAGGGCTTCTCGATCGGTGGAGGGTTCCTTCATCCCCTTTGGATTTCTTAGTGGGGTGTCAAGTCATCCCGGACCTGCTTATTGCTTTTCTTTTGGCTGGTTCTGCCCCAGCTAACTCTCATTGTGTCGTCATGGCCTCCTCAGTGTTGATGTTCTTGTCCGCCCGGGCCAATAGCTCGGCATAGTCTCTCGAAAATTTTTTCTCAAAAGAAAAAAGAAACCAAGAAGTCCTCGGTCTACTCCTTATGGCGGACATTATGACTGAATAATCAGGTTGTGTACTTCTAGGGTGGTCGCATTAAAGCGGTTGATGTAGTCTCGTAAGGACTCATCATTTCGCTGCTTGATGGAGAAAAGGATGTCTGAAATCCTCCTCAGTCTCTTATTGCTCACGAAGTGGATAGTGAACATCCGGCCAAGCTGTTCAAATGAATCGATGGAGCTAGCTCGGTGTACCACAACCGAGCTGTCTTCCGAAGGGTAGCTGAGAAAGCTATGCACAACACCACATTAGAGGCACCTTGGAGCATCATGAGAGTTTGAAGCTCTTTAAGTGATCTAGAGGGTCCGAAATATCATCATACGTCTCCAGCTGTGGCATCTTGAAATGGGAGGGAACAGGGTCCCCCATTGTCTTCATCGAGAATGGAGGGTTTAGTGGTGAACTCCTCGTCTCAATTTTGATTAGCCTAATGTCATTGCAGGTCTTCAAGATGTTTAATGCATCTCTTCAGGCTTATGGTCAAGGTTGGCCTCTCTCCTGGAAACTTCGTCAAGTCGGTGAAAGGAGGAATTGCTGGAGGCCGACTCCTTCCAAGAAGAAGAGTCAGTGGATCGAGATGGGTACTCCTGCACAACTCTATGGCTAGTTGTGGGGGCTGCATGGAGCTTTGCCGGAGTTGTAACGACAGGAAGGCTAGTTGGAAGGCACCTGCCCCCCACTCTGAGGTGGGGAGCGTTGACTTGAGCACTCCAGGTCCTCTCGATGATCATGGTTGTGGGCCTCTTGCTGAAGTGGCTGCTGACGGGCGGTTGGCTGTTGCAAGTGTTGCATCGCAGTAGTCAGCACTTGAATCTATTGAAGAAGTACTTGAAATTGTTCAGAGGTCACTACTGAAATCGTCTGTGGCCTTGGCGGTGGTGGAGTCCTCCACAGGCTCTGCAAAGAACCATCGGACTCCTCTAGCATATTCAGCTGGAGATTAGAAGATGACGTCTGCACCCTTTGAGACTTAATAGTAATGGAGAGATAAAACCTCTTAGGGTGGTCTAGACCCTTCCTCTAGTGTTAATCTGTTGCTACTGAGAACCGACTGACTTTAGGTACCGCGACGAAAAGCGCGACGACACTAGAGAGCTTGGTGGTTGTCGGCTGCTTGAGTTGGAATTAGAGGAGGCGAGTAGTGCTCGATCACTGCAACTAAGCTCCTTTAGCGGCACTCCGACCTAAAACAGCACAAAGCAAAAAAGTCCTCTAGCTAGACCGTATCTAATGGAGGACCCTTCGATGCCTAAGTTAGTGTGGTTATCAGGAAACAAGAAAAGGTTGTCTCTCAGTCTGTTAAGACATTCTTCTTGCTTGCTTACCTCCTCTGCCTCACCTTTTTTGTATATATCCGGTGGAAGAGCCTTCCTACCATCAAAAAATTAAGGCATGTGGGTCGACCAAAAGTGACTGGCCTAAGTACAACTAGGATGTTAGGTGTGAATGCTTCGGACGCGGATGATGCTTTTCCTATCACATTGGTAGGATCTCAGATCTCAATGATCACTGGTCCCCCAGTTAGGATGTAGCCAACTATGGGGAGCTCTTGATATGTGAGCTCAGCAATATGGTACTGGGCCTACCTAGTGGCCGCTTTCAATCCACCACATGTTGGTGTCGTAGTGTATTTTAATTGGTTGGACCTTTTAGTGAGCTATAATCGGTTTGGAGGCATATCAGATGGTAAACTCTATATGAAAATAATTTAATTCATTATAGTTATTTAAGCGTGTCCTCCAGCCATTGCTGATGGATGACTGAGAGAGGATAGGAATGGTTGGGAGCTGAAAAGAAGACGTAGGGACATCTTGATGCAAGTTCCACAGTTTTTCTAAGTCTTTGAACGTCCAATTAATCCCCCTAATGTTTTCCTTTTCGCTTGACCCTCGATACCTAAACACTCAGAAGCATAAATGGTATATTTGTTGGGTATGCTAATTCATACCAACAAAATCTGAAATGTGATTGGAGATTCTTTCTTCTTGTCTTATCAAGTACATCCACACTACTATGGTTTAGAAGCTATTCTATCCAATCATAATTAAAGTAGTTGTTTGACTATTGAAAGACCATTCAATTTTTAAGACTCGATAACATGGGTAAGGATTGGAAACCAATATTTTTACTTGAGGTGAAAACAAGGTAACTAAGCCGGTTCAAGATGCTTATTAGATACCCAATGTTTTTACTTGAAGAACTCTCATTATGGGGGAGATTTTGAGGGATAGCACCACCCAAGACTCAAATCGTGACCTCTTGCTTGGAAGTTGGAAGTACCTATTATGATACCAAGAAAGCCCTTTATAAACAGGAGCTTTTGTTGACTCTATACAAAGAGAATTGGTCGATGAGAATTTAAAAAGATGCTCAGAATTCCTCATTCTTTTTGTAACTAAGAGAGGAAAAATATTCACCGAGTCATTGAGTTAATACAAAAGAGTAAGAAATAGAAAAAAAAGAAAAAAGAAAATTATAGTAACATCTCCCAAATTTTTTATGTATCCTCAATTTTAAAAAATTTCAAACTAATCCTTCAAATTTTTAAATCGTTCGAAAATAATCCTTCTGTTGCATAAAGCAACTGTAGTATAAATAAATCTTGGATATGTATTTGAATGGGTGAAGTCTCAAAAGATTTTTCATGTGAAATAGATCTTAAAACATTTTTAGTATATGGCTCATAATTAAGGATCGTCCACCACATAACTCTCAAACTCTTTTATTCATCTGCATGGTCAAAAAGCATTCATAAAGGTCTCAAGAGGGTGAAAGTATTTTTGTCATTTGTAATGGCAAGCTAACGGCGGAGCTGGAGGACCACTTTAGAATGAGTTGAAAATTTAAGAAATGTATTTGAAATTTTCAAAGTTGATGAGGTGCAGAGAAGACACGTCCATAGTTGAAGGGCCATCACTGTAACTTTTGCTGAAAGAAAAGACCCATCCCCTGCCCCAAAGGGCCTGAGGACACCCAGACATGCTTGCACGTTTACTTCTAGGACCAATATTTTTGGGTCACTAGGCCATTCCCCTGAGAGGAACATATATATAGCCGCACCCTGCAAGAACAACTAGATTTCTCAAACAAGATCCTCGTGTTCCTCTCCAGTCCGGTAGTCCACATGATCACCATGCTACATGGTCCCAAACTGTTTAAAGGTAATAAAGAACTGAGATCTCCCTCAGAGAGAATTATTGTGATGCAGAAATAATTGAAGATAATGCAATAGACGATTGAGAGCACAAAATTTGATGGTAATTAAGGCATCTTAAATACCCACCTAGCTGCAATGGACAACCATATAACAATTCACAAGGTTCCCTCAAACATTGGACGCCATCTTCTCAAATTGGTCATATAGAATTCTTAATAAAGGATGGTTTAGGATTTAGGGTTTAGAATTTAAGGTTTAGAATTTTTTAAGATTTAGGGTTTAGGATTTGGGGTTTGAGGTTTAGGGTTTGGGGTTTGGGGTTTGAGGTTTTTTAAGATTTAGGGTTAGGGTTTAGGGTTTAGGATTTAGGGTTTAGGATTTGGGGTTTCGGGTTTGAGATTTGGGTTTTAGGGTTTAGGGAAGTGAAGAAAGGCTACCATATTTTCTGAGCAACCCTGAAGGAGAAGAGCACATGTTTTATCTTCTCTATCCTTGCCAAATGATGGAAGTTTTGATGGCCTTGGGGAATACACACTTCCAAATGGTGGAAGCAAAAGGTCATAAGGGACTCCCTCGATTCAGAGAGCCTATAAAAAGATCTAACATAATAGATTTCTGAAGAGTCCAAAAGTTATTTCTGAAACCTATACTTTTGAACTTAAAACTGCTAGTTTATGGTCTCAATATTACTTCTACTATTATTTTTTTGGAAGTTATTCTGATTTATGTGATGCTTTAGATGTGGAGCTAAAATTCTTTGAGGAGACGGTGGATTAGATCACTACCTTTCACAAAATAAGTTGAAGAATTCGCTTCTAGGATGTAGGATCAATGTTCATATAGCCATCTTCTCTTCTCTTCATATTTGGAGAACTGAAAACTAGCGTTTCTTCATTTCCTAAGCCATATTTTGCATCAAGTGCATGTAAATGTCTGTGATTTTGGCCTTGACCCTTGGATATACATTTGACATGTGAGTTGCAACCAATCTAATGAGGGTTTACTGAAGGGAATGAATCAACTTCTCACCATCAGGCACAATTTTACTTCTTGTTAATCCTGGAAAAACTTTTGGTACCACCTACCTCTAAGCTTAACATATTCCTCCAAGCATATTTCTTAAAAGAAACTGTTTTAGCTCTTTATGTTATAACATAAGTTGGAAGGAGACTCTGAACTTGCATCCCGATCGGCTTAAATCTTTCAATCGGCTTCATTAACTTGTAACATCTCAGTTTCATTAGTTTTGATGTAGTTATCACCCGCGTAAGCAAACACTCCTTTTCAACAAATCCTTGCAAACAAACATGGCTTTTCAGCAAGCCATGTCATGCTAATTTAATATTTGTGAAACAAGTGATGTTAAACAAACGGTCCTCAACAAATCCTTGTAAACAAACATGGCTTTTCAGCAAACAATGTCCATGCTAATTTAATGTATGTCATTTATCAAACTGTGCACTCTGTTTATTGCTCAAATCATCTCTCTCGGCGTGTGTGCATTTGACTTCAACATGTTCACAACCTCTAGAGAGCTCACCAGGTTGTGAAGTAGCTCCATATTTCCTTTTATAAGGTGGACTCCCCTGCCAAAGTTTTGTTTCCAATATCTGCTCTGCCGTATCTAGTAACCCCATCTGCAACCAATTTCCCGTCTCTTTTGATAAAGAATATCTTGGCTTTTTTCATGTTAACCAACAAACCTCCACACACATACATCAAGCTCATTAGTTTTAAGATGCTTGGCCTTACACAATTCAATCATCATTGCCATCAACTTAGCTGTTTAGATGTCTTCAGTCTTGACACCAATTTGCTGTAGCTCACAGTGCCTTGCATGCCTCCTAGCTGAAGTTGAGTGAATACTTGTTCTAATTTGCAGATCATTCTTTCAGTCTGTATTAATTTTACTCACGAAGTTCCACTGAATAAATTTTTCAAAAACTCAAGTTTTCCACTTATGCTATGATGTAGACTCTTGGGAACTAATATTCAATATTATTTTCCATGTCAACTCTGAAAATCTTTTATGGTAGAGCAACTTAGCCATGTGTGTAGATATCAAAGTATCTAGCTCACAGCTCGGCTTTTTATTCCAACAAAATAATAGAAAATAGTCTTGCATTACATTCCAGCCATTTTAAAACTGAGCTTAGCATATGGCATGTGAGCACAACATATTTTGATTTAAAAACAGAAGCAAAACACTATCAGTTCCAACTATATTGTGCATTGTTTTCAGGGTTCAAGGTTATAGAAGTAGCATCATCTGACTTCATGTTCCTCACAAATCTAGTAACTAGTGGAATCCGCATCACTGCTTATACTTAAAGTGTCATTTATCAAAATTATTGGATGGAGGCATTGATTACATGGACAATCCAATAACTAAGATATTCTTAACCAGCATATGATATTATAAGAAAAGAAAGGATGTTTGGTTGATGCAGACTCTTATCAAACCAAAAACATAAGTACTTTTACACTGAAGATAAACTCGATAAAATGTAGAGGCACCAAATAATGAGCACAAATTTTCCTATGTTTATTGCAAAGATGAACCTCTACTAGATGCATTAAGACCAAATAATAAGAAAACCTAGATTTCCCCTGTGTGCATCATTGCACATGGATACCCTATTTCCCCTTTGTGATGAGTTCCTGAGCCATGGATGTGTCTGGGAGGGCTGGAATCGCTCCTTTCTTGGTGGTGCAGATTGCTCCGCAAGCATTGGAAAATCTAAGCGCCTCCTTCAGCTTTTCTTCGTTCTACAAGTACAATGCAACGACAAGTGTAAATAAAAACACTGATGCTGAAAAATTATATTTGCAATAAAAACAGTGATTCCAGAGGCAGAAGAAAGTACATGGAAGAGGGAGTTGTCCTTGGCAATGGAAACCAAAAGGGAACCAACAAAAGCATCGCCAGCACCTGTTGTGTCCACAGTAGTCACTGAAAACCCAGGTACTTTTCCTTTGAAATTCTACATTTTTTCAAATAAAAAAAGGCATCAAATTAGATCCTTTAATTTTCAGCAAGTAGAACATTTTTTTAAAGAAAAATATCATAACAAGTATAAACAGGATGTTAAGGACAATAAACCTTTGTGAAGTATCTGCAACCCTTCTCGCCATCTGTGACAACAAGCAGCTTCAACCCATCAAACCACAGTTTCATAATGACATCCTCGCTCGCTGGATCTCCTTGTGTCAGGAAAGCAACCTCATCATCACTAACCTGCAAACCATATTAATCAAAGTTATAAAATAATAAAGCTTGAGACTAACTTCATCATCTGGACTCCTTTCAAGCAGGATGAACTCTTGGATGATTGCATTTAGTAACACTTCGAACCAGCTTTCTGTTTAGTTTTAGTTCTCTAGCATGCAAAGAGGAGAATGTTTAGTACCTTGATGAAGTCAGCCTCCTTCCAGATGCTCATGATGCCATCGCGAGCTGCTTCCTGAGATGGCCATAAGGGGAGCCTTACATTGGGGTCGTAGGATAAGAGGATGCCAGCCTCCTTGGCAGCACGCATGGCAGCAAGGTGAGCAGATCGGCAAGGCTCAGATATAAGACTAATGGAGCCATAATGGAAGATCTTGGCACGGCGGATGAGAGCAAGGTTGAGCTCCTGCTCAGTGAGGAGCATGTCTGCACTTGGGTTGCGGTAGAACATAAACTCCCGCTCACCATTACTCTTCAGAGTCACGAAGGCAAGGGCAGTGCGGGCATGGGGGTCCAAGAGACAACCTTCAGTGTTCACCCCATTCTTCTTCAGTATGTCAACTAGCATATATCCAAACTCGTCATCACCAAACTGCAACAAAGGAAGAAGAAAGTGTCAAAAAACCAAAACTAATATGAATCACTCATGTAGCTTTGGAGAACAGATTCGAATCTCGCTTCCAGAAAGACATTTATCAAATGATAAATTTCATTCATCTTCCTAAATAGCAGTATGTTTTGTTCCATAGAAGTCCGTATTTCCTGAAGAAAATTTAATTAGTAGTCTACAAGATCGAGAATATTCAACAAATTCTGATCAAAATTCTCTCTTGATAGGAGTAGAATATGCTGAGTGTTCATTGGGCTATATTTTATAGTCACTATTCTACTGTTGTATTAGTCATTCACTTTATTCACCCAGATCGTTGAATGATGAAAATGATGAATGATTTGATTTACAAACTTGAAGTTATTTCTGTTAGATTTTTATTAAATAATGATTAAAAGTTTTCATACTTAAAATATATATATTATATATATATATATATGTTAATAAGGGAGTTTGCTTTGGTGGTTGGTGTGTTGTTTGGGTGGGGATGAGATAACAGGTTCGATTCCCATTCCCTCCTTTTTATTTCTATTACGTAAAGCCTGGTTTTCTTGTGCTCGTTGGGATGTTCCCTCCTTGTCCGAGCCGAGCTCGGTTCTCTTGTGCTCGTTGGGCCTGTGCTTGTCCGAGCCGAGGTTCTCTGCAGCCGAGCTGGGCATGTGCTTGTCCGAGCCGAGGTTCTCTGCAGCCGAGCTTGTCCGAGCCGAGGTTCTCTGCAGCCGAGCTGTGCCTGTGCTTGTCCGAGCGAAGGTTCTTTGCGCATGTGCTTGTGCTCGCTGGGCCCTGCCCCTGCTCGTCCGAGGTTCTGTGTGCCTGTGCTCGTCCGACCCACCTCAACTGAAGCGCGAAGAGCCGAGGCCGAGGTCGGACCACAGGTGTGATGAGCCCAGAGGAGCCGAGGTCGGACAACGGGTACGATGAGCCAAGAGGTGCGTGGGCCGTGCCTCGCACCCATAGCACGAGGAGCCACGTCGCTTCCTCGTTAGCACCTCTTCGCAACCGACCTCGCATCCGCTGGCCATATTCCCAGTGTTTTTTCAAACTTTCTTACCGGTTTTGACCGTTGGATCGGTTTTGGGTCGCGTTTGTCCCGAAGAAGTCTATAAATAGACCTCTTCGGATTAGATAGGATATATAAAAAATTGAAAACAGAGAACTTCTATTCTCCCGGTTTTGCTGTTTTTCTTTCAATCAACGGGCTTGCTGCATACTGATTCTGGGTTCGAAGGCTTCTTTGATCCGTGCAAATCATTGAGGCAGAAGGAACAGTGCGAGAGGCTGTTGTATCTCAGGAGTAGAACGCCATCTAAGCCTAGTGCACTGTAAGGCGGCGAAATCTACTTCAAGGAAAGTGACCAACATACCATGCCTCAGCATCTCGGGTTCCATTTTTCCACTTTCTCTATTTATTTTCTCTAAGCCTATTTCTGCCTATTATTTATTGAAGTAGAGTATTATAAATTTAAAATTTTCTGGGACAGTATATTCCCAACAATTTCCGGGAGATTAGCCACAGAATACCCACACAAATAGGAAACAAAATAAATTGAAGAGAAATAAGAACAAGCACAGTTAAAGTACAGAAAAATGCATTAGACTACATCGAGAACAATCAAGGATGTTTGAAGCATATTCAAGTATCCAACTGCAATGGAGAGATAATGGTTAGTGATATATTTCATAGTTAATAGCATCAAGCATGTGTCCATATTTACATGCCAAAGCACAGTGGCTGCAAAGTGCTCCAACTATCCTCTCCCTTTTCTACCTAAGGCGCCTCTGTGATATCTACCCAAATAAGTGGGAATTTAGTAAAGAATGTGAATAGAGGAACTGAATGAACTGGGAAAGAGCACCAATTTAGTTATCCAACTAAATTGTGGTTTAGAAGATAAACCCGTAGAACATCGTACAGTGGCTTCTCTAACAGATTTGTTGTTATTTGACCGTTACCCTTTTTACCCCAGTTGTTATGTTTGGAACATAACAGCTCTTATTTATTATTTCCACTGTCCATTATATTTAAATTTTTACAGCATAGATTTAGATAATTTTAATTCAGTTTTACTCCAAAAAGGTCCACCTTAATGGTTTGTCCAGGCAAATTATAGCCTTCATAGCACCTAATAGTTTCCAAGTGCATCATCTATTACATGTTATAGATTCACAATATCTAGAAAATCTCAAGAATACTTTATTATTCGGGACTAGGAGCAATGCACTAGACATGTTCATATGAGTTTTTAAGCTAGCGGTAATGCTGCATTCTAATTGCTCTAAAAAACCATTCCATCCACTCATACATGGTGTTCACAAGAGCAATATGACAATCACAAAACTACGTGTATCGCATACAGACCTTCAGATTTATGCATGAAATCTTGCAATGTTCCATGGAATTACGTGCACAGATTGATAGATTAAACTTATATTTGTCACTTGCAATGCAAGCCAAAAACACAAAGATGACTTAAATAAATATGGCAGAAATAACATCATTAAGGTCAGCTTCATTACAGCAATGATGTACAGGGCATTCATCTTATAAATCACAATCGAGAAAAAGAGAAAAGGCAAGAAACCATGGACCTCTGGGACCCATGCCTTAAGATAACCCAGCTCCACCTAATGCACCCACCCACCTATGAGTTATTTAATCGTTTAAGCAAGAAAACGGTATAGAAAATGGATGTCTTCTCTTCAGTTCCGGTCCCCAGTTTTACTTTTTAGTTTTAGTTTTTTCTGTTTTCTTTTATACAAAGTCCTACATCTACCATATAAATAAATCCCAACGTGATTCACGCGTACGCATGGGGGATGAGATCACCCGCTCACGCGCCAGTTCGGTAGGACATCGTGGCCCGCATGCGTGGTGCAGGGTATAATTTCTCCACCAAAACGCACCACTCGTGGGCCCTCCAACGACACGCCGCTGAACGTACCGCGCTCTTCCCCTGCCGGGGATTTATAAAAAGGGCAACTTGTCTGCTACCACTTCAATTTTTTTCTTTTTTTTTTTGGGTAACAACAGCCCTGTTTTAATGACGAAAAAGAAAAGAAACTGATACTATAACAAGAGGACGAATTTTTACAATTTTTTTAGTCTTTTTTATCTCAATCTTATATTAGAGTATGAGAACAGACCAAACTTTAGCGGCGCCCTTCCGAGATCACCGATAGGCGCCGTTCCGATCCGCCTGTTTGGTAGATCGGACGACAGAAGCATGCGCTCGCCTCGACCAGATCGAGTTCAGCGGACCCCACTCCTCTCGCACGCATCACGTGAACCCTGGCCCGATCTCGGGTCAATGCCCACGCTGGACGGTGCACGTTTACCCAGAAAAAGAACTATTATAAACAACCAAAATAAGGGAGAGAAAAAGATCAAGAACCGAAAAAGATGTCACCTTTCGTCACCTCCAATCAAGATCCGACGGTCCGGAACCGCCAGATCTCATATCAGCGATCGAAGCAGGGGCGGACGACAAGCTGCGAGCTCGGGTCCCGGATCGCGGAGTGACCGCATAAACAAGAGAGCCAGGGAGCGAGAGAGAGAGAGAGAGAGAGAGGGGGGGGGGGGGGGGGGGGGGGGTGGGGCGGTGTTGGAGCCAGATCAGATCTGGGGGTTGGGGTGGGGGGTTACCTTGCCGACGAAGGCGGAGCGGCCGCCGAGCTTGGTAATGGCGACTGCGACGTTGGCCGGAGCGCCGCCCGGTGCCTTGATGAAACCGCCGGACTCGGCCAGCGACACCCCGGCGACGTCTGGGACGAAGTCGATCAGCATCTCCCCAAACGACACCACCAACGGCGCCTCCTCCGATCCGTTCGCCTGATCGATCGCCATCTCCTTTCTACTCAAATCTCTAACAATGCTAGAAGCAAAAAATATAAAATAAAATAAAACAGAACTTTAAACGCAGGAAAAAGCAGGGGTGAGCGTGGAGAGGGGGAGGGGGAGGCGGTTTTATAGATAAGGGGAGGAGAGAGAGGACGGGGGTTATTATGGATAAAAATCAAATTAAATTTTGACTTATCCGTAACTTTGCTTTATCCTATTTCTGTCCGATTAATTATTTTATTTCTACGATCCTATTTTTACCCCACTTTTATTACTTTCTTTTTCTTTTCGGTAGACAAACATTACTTTTTCTTTCTTTATTAGGAGATGACACGTGGATATATTTGCGAGTATTTGTTGGGATTTTTACGATTACGTGGACCCCGATTTCTGTGTATTCGCTGCGATATTCGATATTTATTTTCCTTTTTTATTGTATTTCATTGTTTTCGATTTTGGTAAGTAGGTTTTTAAGGCTTGAATATTGGGATTACGATAAGATTATAAGGTTCCTATTTTTCCGGTAGGCAGTCCTTATCTAGCTTAGAAGGTTGAGCTGGGTTCAATTTTTATTATTTTGAGATCAAGGCAAATACAATCGGACGATCTGGATCGGAGGGCGGGGGATCATTTTTACGGTGTCCCCACCGTCTAGTCAAGAGCACTTTCAACGGGAGGTGCCTGGTCCCGCGCGAGCGCGACCGAGATCTGGGAACCGAGGTGGTTCGATCGGGTCTACCGATCGGATGGTGCAGCCTCGTTCTCACAAACTCGTCAGATAGTCATATTTTTATAAATCAGTTTATAAAAATCGTGCTATGATTGAGATGAGGGAAAGGGTGGCTTTCTATTTTCCGTCCGAAAAGATACCGGATAAATTTCATTAAATTTTCTTTTTGATAATATGGTTAGATCAGACAATGTAAGTCAGGATCCAATAATACGGAGAAAAAAAAAAAGATAGTTTCAAGTCAATCCCACAAACAACCACCAGAATGCTAAGCCACATAAGAGGCAACTCAGTCAACTGCCCTATTCGCCTTGCAATACACATGGTTGACCCGGATGGTTGCACAACCCATCACCATTTTGCAGATGCCCTGCAACAATGGATGGTCGCCATCAACTCCCATTGGATTCTAAATCCAGCCAACTACTGTCGTCGAGTCCCTCTCAAGTTAGATGCTGTCATATTTCAATATACTCCTTGCATGGTTAATACTCTCTCCACTAATCTAGAGTCAGAATCTTTGATTACGAATCCCGCTCTGACCTGTGTCCACCATCAGACACACTTCCATCAAAGTTGACTTGAGAAAGCTCAAAGGTGGAGACTCCTAGGAGACGAGAATTATCCGAGTCGCTATAGGAGCTGAACAAAAGTTCTAAATGTCCTTTGCTATCCTAGGTTCACTAGTAGAAAAAGGCTAGAGAATCTCAGCCTCATGAAGTAAGCCCTTGTCCACCATTTGCCTAGGATGCTGCTTTTTGTTCTTGAATACCTAGGAGTTCCTATCAAGCTAGATATGGTAGAAAACGTGGGCTGCCCTGACACCTGGAAGAACCATGGCTAGCTTCCTCATAGTTCCCTTCAAGAAGGCTAAGAAAGATTCAATCGGTGTCATCTGGTGCAGAAATGTCAGACTGGTCTCAGAACACCTCCACAATTGAGCTGCCCTTAGGCAATGGAACAACACATTAGCTATAGACTCCTTCGATGTTCAGTCCACGCAGGAAAGGGGGAGCCTCAATCCTAAATACATCTAGTCGGGTGATAGCTCCATGTCACTTTTCGGAGAAAGAGACACAAGGGTGAACATGATGCTTCCAAATCCAACCTTAGGCTGTAGATCCTTTTCCTCTGTATTTTGATAATTGTTGATTGGTGGAAGAAACTAGTATATTTGTCTCCTTCCTTGATCCACTGCACCCTAGCTTTCTGCCTCTAGAGCACCTCCTGTTGGCACAACAAGGGGTGGTGCATTGCTAGTTTTCCTCTAAGCTCTACCACCTCCTCAGGGGGCAATCCTCCACACCAATCCTCCATAGTTTGTAAGTGGGCAATCGTGTCCTCTATTTTCTCCAATTTTCTGAAAATATTTCTCACCTCCTTTCTATTCCACCTTCGAAACCTACGCTTGGTTAACTCTAGTTTGTGGATGACTCGATACATAGCATCCTCCCGCACCGCCGTTCTCCATGCACCATATACAATATCCTAAGATTGCAGATAAAAAAGCAAGATTTTCTCAAAGTAGAAGGGACTTCGAAATGGAATAGCTTGATCAGTGCTGACTAGGATCGGACAATACGGGGCAAGTGGGCACACCTGATAATCTGTGTAGTATTGAGTCCAACCGGCCGTAGCAAAGGTCCGGCCAATCCTTTCCCAGACTCTCGCTCTGCCCATAAGATTATTGCATCATATGAATGTCTCGTGAAACTGAGGTCAATGAGGCTATTGGAAAATGTTAGAATAAGTGGCTCATATTAAGTGGTATTCTTATTTGAGTGGTACACTGGTATTCTAACGGAGCGGAGCGAAGCGACGGGATATATTTATCTTTGGGATAATTATGTAATATTTTATTTTACCAGGAATGCTGATAGGGATTGGGACTCTAGGGTTAGGGTTTAGCTATAAATATCTTGTAACCCTTGTTATTTGGTGATAGAAGAAAAGTTACGGCCGTTTCGCTCCCGTAGACGTAGGCACATTGCCGAACCACGTAAATTCCTGTGTTCAATTTCTTCTTCCTCTTCTTCCCTGAATTTCTGTGCATTGTTCTGTTCGCCGTTTGGATCCTGTATTTTTCGCAACAATTGGTATCAGGGCCTCAGGTTATATTTCCTGCGGCCGTGGGCGGTGCTCTTCACGTGGGGAGATCAGAGGCGTCTTCTCCCAAGCCGAGGAAAGGCAAGAGGTTTTTTTTTCTCCCGGTGGGTTCTCTCTCGAACGCCGTGAAGAACCAAGAGAAGAGAAAGGGGTTGATCCAAGCCGTGGGAGGTGGTTCACGTGAAGGGAAGGGAGATTTGTTTTCTCTGTTTCACGGGGGGGCTGAGGGGTTTGTGTCCTCTCTCCCAAGGCTCTCTTCCCAAGCCGTGGGTGGTTTTTCTTCACGCAGAAGGGGAGTTTTTTTGGATCGCAGGAGGGGGAGTTTTTGGTTTTGACGTTTTCTTCTTCCCAAAGCCGAAAACGTTCTCGTCTTCTGTTCTTCCGATGGCTCCCGAGTGGAAGGAAGGAGAAAGGCCCCTGTGACGACCGGCTGGAGGTGAACAAAGGAGGAGGTTCTGATTCAGCAGCGGAGAGGAGATCCGCCGTGTCCTTCCATTGTCGTGCACCGTCACGCGCCTAGATCCAGCCGAGAGAAGAGGAGCCGTGCGTCTCCACCGCCACGTCCTCCCACCAGCGTCCGCATCCGTCGTCACGCGCCTGATCCCGTGTGAAGGGGAGGAGAGGATCTCTGCCGTTCGTGGCCAGAACCAGAGAAGAGGACCTCCCGTGCGTTTGCGCCCGCTGCCGCGCGTGGATAGACTCGGAGGAGGAGCACCGTCTGCACCCGTGCTGCCGCCAACGCGCATCTGCGGCCGTCCGTGGACAGATCCTGAGAGAAGGGGCGTGTTTTGGTATTTTTTTCTTATTTTTCATCAGATCCTATTTTTCTCTATTTTATTTTGCAAAAAGATAAGGTTGTAGGGATGTCTTCTGCAAAGTTCGATGTGATAAAGTTTGATGGAACTGGAAATTTCGGCCTATGGCAGAGGAGGGTGAAGGATTTGTTAGTATCGCAGGGTATGGTAAAAGCCCTGTACGGAAAGAAACCAGATGACATGGGTAATGCAGAGTGGAAGGAATTGGAGGCTAAGGCTGTTTTCAAATATACGTCTTTGTCTGGCTGATGATGTGATGTATCATGTCATGGATGAGGAATCGCCGGCGGCAATTTGGTCAAAATTGGAGAGTCGGTACATGTCCAAGTCGTTGACGAACAAGCTCTATCTTAAGCAGAAACTGTACGGTCTTAAGATGACAGAGGGTGCTAATTTAAGCCAACATATCAACGTGTTCAATCAGATTATCAGTGATCTGCAGCGAGTTGATGTGAAGTTCGAAGACGAAGACAAAGCGTTGATGTTATTGCATTCTTTACCCGCTTCTCCTACGTACGAAAATTTGGTTACAACTCTGACGTGGGGAAAGGAGACCCTAGAGTTAGAGGACGTCATTGGAGCCTTGTTAGGTTTTCATCAGAGGAAGAAAGCCAGTGCTGAGAGTTCTCAAGGAGAAGGCTTAGTGGTGAAGGGTAACCAGGAGCGTGGAAGAAGCAACATAAGGAATGGATCAAATCGCAGTAAATCTCGGTCTAAATTCAGGAAAAAGAAGAGCATAACGTGCTACAAGTGTGGAAAACAGGGTCACATAAAGCGGAATTGTCCTGAAAAAAGAAAAAGATAAAGATGATGACAAATCTGAAGGGTCCAAGTCTGCAAAATATAGTGAAAGAAGATACAGAGAGCAGTGACGGTGACATACTTTCAGTTTCGTCCAGTTCAGATCATCTCGCTGATTCTTGAATTTCTGGATCAGCATGTTCCTATCACATGACGCCCAAATAAAGATTGGTTTGATACCTAACAGGTTAGTTAATTCTGGTTCTGTTTTGATGGGTAATAATGCATCTTGCAAAGTCATTGGAATGGGAATATCAGAATTACTATGTTGATGGTGTGGGTTAGAACGTTGTGTGATGTTAGACATGTTCCAGATTTGAGAAAGAATCTAATTTCATTGGGTACCTTAGACTCTAACGGGTTTTGTTACAAGTCTCAAGGTGGAGTAATGAAGGTTAGTAGAGTGGCTATGACAGTGATGAAAGGGGCAGAAAGTAGCAGGGAACATCTACAGGTTGATAGGGACTACTGTTGTAGGTGGAGTTTGCTGCTGCAGAATCTGAGTCTGATAATACAGTCTTATGGCATATGTGTTTTGGGTCATATGAGTGAACGTGGTATGCTGGAACTGCATAAAAGAAATTTTCTGAAGGGTATTAAAACTTGCCAAACTGGATTTCTGTAAGTATTTGTGTTCTTGGAAAACAGAACAAGGTTCAATTCAGGACTGCCACGCACAAGACAAGGGTATTCTTGACTATATTCATACAGATGTTTTGGGGACCAGTCAGAGTAGCATCACGGGGTGGACATATATATTTCGTAACTTTTATTGATGATTTCTCGAGAAAGGTCTGGGTATACTTCATGCAGCACAAGTCAGAAAATATTTGCCAAGTTTAAGTTGTGGAAAGCTGAAGTAGAGAATCAGACAGGGAGAAAGATCAAATGCCTCAGGTCAAACAATGGGACTGAGTACACAGATTCAAAGTTCATTGAGTTTTGTGAGCAGCATTGAATTAAGAGACACTTCACAGTACGCAAGACACCTCAGCAGAACGGTATGGCGGAAAGGACGAACAGGACTATAGCTGAAAGAGCACGGTGTCTCAGGTTAAATGCACGGGCTTGCAAAGAACTTCTGGGCAGAGGCCACGTGAATATGGCATGCTCTGATTAACAGGTCACCTAGGGCAGCACTAGATGGTAAGGTTGCAGAGGAGTATGGACAGGTAATGAGGTAGACTACTCCGGTTTGAGAGTATTTGGATGTCCTGCCTATGTGCATATTCCTAGTGAGGGAGAGGTCAAAGCTAGACCCCGAAGTCTAGACAATGTATCTTTCCTTGGGGGGGGTATCAAAAGGGGTGAAAGGGTACAAGCTTTGGGGATCCAAAGGCAAACAAGCGGTGGTGGATCAGCAGAGATGTGGGTTTTTGATGAGAAAAGCCATATTGAAAAGTACTCAAGAAGAAGAGAAGCAGATGCCAGAACGTTGCACGCAGCAATAAGCAGGTGGTGCAGGTGGAGTTAGAGAGTTCTGTCAAGGAGAATAATGTTCAACGGTACGGAGACTTCTCTACCTCAGCCAATCAAGAGCAACATAATAAACCACAGACAGACCCACAGCGTACTATCAAGCCACCAACTAGGTATGGTTTGAAAGATTTGGTTCCTATGCATTAATCACTAGCAGTGGAGATCCTACTACTTTTCAGAGGCAGTACACAGCCAGGAGAAGAGTGGATGGATGGGTGCTATGATGGAGGAGATGGAATCTTTGAATAAAAATCAGACATGGGAATTGGTGGAGCTTCCGGAGGGAAGAGAGCGATAGGATGCAAGTGGGTGTTCAAGAAAAAGAAAGCAGTATCAGAAAAAGAAGGGAAAAAGTTCGAGGCATGTCTGGTAGCAAAGGGAAAATACTCAACAGAGAGCTGGGATTGACTATAATGAGATTTTCTCCCCAGTTGTCAGACACACTTCCATCAGGGTAGGTGTTGGCATTGGTAGCACATTACGATATGGAGTTAGAGCAGATGGATTGTAAAGACAGCTTTTCTTCTATGGGTGAGTTGGAGGAGCAGATTACATGCAGCAGCCAGAAGGATTTTCAGAACCTGGACAGGACACTTAGTCTGTAAATTGGAGGAAGTCACTTTATGGGCTAAAGCAGTCTCCGAGGCAGTGGTACAAGCGTTTGACTCCTACATGATTCGGATTGGCTACAGGAGATGTGAGTATGACTGTTGTGTTATGTGAGGAGCCTTGATGATGGTTCTTTTATTTTTCTGTTACTTTATGTGGATGATATGTTGATTGCTGCGAAGAGTATGAATGAAAGTCAACAAGTTGAAGACTTTGTTGAGTAGAGAGTTTGACATGAAGATTGGGCGCGGCCAAGAAAATTCTTGGGATGGAGATTCGCCAGGGACAGAGATTCCAGAAAATTGTAGTTATCTCAGGGTAGTTATATACACAAAGGTGTTGGGAGAGGTTCAGCATGGGTAATGCGAAGCCAGTGAGCACACCTTTAGCGAATCATTTCAGATGTCTAACCTCACAGTGCCCAAAGACAGAAAAAGAAATTGAAGACATGTCAAAGGTTCCATATGCTAGTGCAGTGGGGTGTCTGATGTATGCTATGGTTTGTACCAGGCCGGATTTGGCGCATGCAGTTAGTGCAGTGAGCAAGTTTATGGCGAATCCAGGGAGACAGCATTGGGATGCAGTCAAGTGGATTTTCAGATACTTGAGGAGTACTACAGACCATGGTATCATGTTTGTCAGACAGCAGGATGATCCTTCAGTCGTGGGATATGTTGATGCAGATTATGCAGGGGATTTGGATGACAGGAGGTCGACTACAGGCTATGTATTCACTCTTGCAGGAGGGCCTATCAGTTGGAGGTCCATGGTACAGTCTCTAGTTGCACTATCTACGACTGAGTCAGAGTATATGGCAGTGGCTGAGGCTGCCAAGGAAGCATTGTGGTTAACAGGATTAGTCCAAGGAGCTGGGTGTTCAGCAAGGTGGAGTTCAGTTGCATTGTGACAGTCAGAGTGCGATCTATTTGGCGAAGAACCAGGTGTATCATGCGAGAACCAAGCACATAGATGTGAGGTATCACAAGATCAGGGAGTTGGTTTCTTCCGGTGATATATTGCTTGAGAAAGTTCACACTTCTGAAAATGTAGCAGACATGTTGACAAAACCGTTACTACAGACAAGTTCAAGCATTACTTGAACTTGGTTAACATCTCTAGGTGCTAGAGAGGATGTGTTCCAACCTATCAGCGTCAGGTGGTGTTCCAGGTTATTTTTCTCCTAAGGGGTGAATATTCGCCAAGGTGGAGATTGTTAGAATAAGTGGCTCATATTAAGTGTATTCTTATTTGAGTGGTACACTGGTATTCTAACGGAGCGGAGCGAAGCGACGGGATATATTTATCTTTGGGATAATTATATAATATTTATTTTACCAGGGATGCTGATAGGGATTGGGACTCTAGGGTTAGGGTTTAGCTATAAATATCTTGTAACCCTTGTTATTTGGTGACAGAAGAAAAGTTACGGCCGTTTCGCTCCCGTGGACGTAGGCACATTGCCGAACCACGTAAATTCCTGTGTTCAATTTCTTCTTCCTCTTCTTCCCTGAATTTCTGTGCATTGTTCTGTTCGCCGTTTGGATCCTGTATTTTCCGCAACAGAAAATATGAAGTCCTGGAACTTCGTCGCCTCCGACTTACTAGAAAAGGCCTTGCCTCGTCTCATGTTATTGCAGCGCACTGTTTCTAGTATGTTGCCACGTGGAATGTGGAGTATTTGTAGAGCAGCATGCATGGTGCTGGCCGTCAAAAGTTTCTAAGTGGGTAGGAGAGAGAAGAAAGCTTGAACCTACTAAAAGTAGCAAAAAAGGAAAAAGAAAAAAAAAAAAAAAAACCTACCTAGCACGCAGGCAAGCTGTTGGAAATTTTGGTGGCCTCGCAGTGGCTTCCAACCAACCACTTGATATTATACTCAAAGAACAATGTTGTAAATATAATATACATTTTTTGGATATTTAATTAGCACAATATATTAATAATAATAATTTACTTAGTCGCGTCTGTTGGGGTTAGGGTGTAACCGTGGTAACAAGTGGCTCACTTGATATGGATCTTCCACCAATACGAGCTTCTCATATGTCTTGGCCTTCCTTTTTAGAGCCAAGTAGATTGTGGGAGGTGAGTTCAATAAAATGTATCCTTCAAAGGAGTTCGGTTCCATATATTTAGCATAACTTAAATGAATTTCTAAAAAATATCAAAGTGATAGGGGGCCCCTTTACTGGAACATGGATAGAGATAGGGGGTGCAAAAAATCAGCCAAACTGCAAATCTGGCCTTCGATTCGGTTTATTTTTTTTTAAAAAAAAATAGATTTGGAGTCGATTTGAAAAAGGTTTGAATAAAAAAAAATTGATTCAATTTTGTTTTGATTTTTGAGACAATTGATTCAAACTAATCGGAACTGACCACGTCTATATATATATATACATACGTCTATATTATATATATATATGTATGTATGTGTGTGTATCTTCAAAATGACCCGACCCAACTTAAACCATATGCATATATATGTTTGAATTGATAATTTTTTATATTTTCTGTTGTATATAAGATGAAATTCTTTATGTTTAAATTTAGCCCAATTCATGGAACGTTGATATAGAATTTTTATACTTGAACATAGACCAACTCATTAAACATTAACTGGTAAACCAAACCGAGCTGAACTGAATTGAATTTCTCAGATTGGTTTTAAGTGGTTTTTGTTGATGGGCGGTTTGGTTTCGATTTTGGTTTTAGAAAACCAATTTAAATCAATTCAGTTTTGGATTTATCTACAAACCAAGCTGACTTGGCCGGGCACATGCCGTAATAGAGATGGTCAACAATGGTTAACAATATGTACTATTAAATAATGGAAAATAACAATACTAAGCTCCCTTTGGAAAAGCTAAAAAATACTTTCTAGCCTCTATAGAATGACTTTTGAAACTATGTCACAAGCTCACCTCTTCAAAGTAAGAGCAAATATGCAAGTGAGTTGCGTAAATAATAATCACTTGCATATATTCAAATGGGGCTAAACTTTGGCACGGTTGGGGTACATACTTGGCCCACCCTAACCCAAAACATTTTTCAGACTTTAGGCTAAGCTTTACATCCCATATCTTGGCTTCAGTCTAAGCCCAACCTGAGCCCAGGTTCATCTCGAAGCCCAATTCGGCCTATTGCAATAAGCTTATCTGGGCCAAAATTAGGCTTACCAATATTATCCCAATGGATCCAAAATTCTGAGCCCTCTTGGCCCAGGATGCTCAAGCTCAACTAGAAAGGCTCATGGCAAAAGATCTAATAATGAATCTGAGCCAAGATTACACTAAGTTCCGAACTCATGCTTTGGACTAAAATTGGCCAAGCAAGCCCAAATTTTTTATGGGCCCTATTTTAGGCCCAAGTCTGATTCAAGTAGTCTCATGCTTGGCCCACGGTCAGCCACAAAGCCAACCCGATCTGACGAGCCTTGGGCTACCTCCAACCTTAATTCTAAATACTTGTAGCTGGGGAAGTTACAAGTTCCAAGTCTATTTGCGTGCAAGTAAAAGCTTAAATCTTGTTTTTTCACGCATAATTCCTATACATTTTAGCATAGCAATGCTATGGTGCACGTTTCAATCACAAGAAAATTTCTCTTGTCATAAGAATTTGGGGTTGTGTGATCAATCTAGAGTAACATGGGTACAAGAAACTGTGATTGATAGGCATACTAGAGCATTACCCATTATTTTTATTTCTTTTACTAAACCTAGGGAAATCTTTAAGATCAATTCCAACTGCATTGGCTTAAATATTGTAACCAATAACCAGAAATTGCTTCCCTATAACTTCTAAGTTTGAAGGCTTCCTTGTTACCTAAAATTGCTTTTCCTGGGGCAAGTTAATAATTAGTTGTAGCACCTCCTTCGGTTATACCAGCATAAGGGTAAGCACAAATGGACATTTAGGAAGAAAATTTTGTCATAATCAACCATTTCCATTAGTTTTGTTAGATCTAAAGATAAAGTTCGGATAAAAACAAAATCAAGAGAGACAAAAAAAACATTTTCAAAATGGATATTTATATAGAGTGATTGAGAGAGAGAGAGAGAGAGAGAGAGAGAGAGAGAGAGAGAGAGAGAGAGAGAAGTATATCTATCTTTAAATTTGAATAGAATTCTTATTTAGCAAGACAATTATATATTTTTCAATGTAGTCCAGAAAAAGATTCTGCCTTAAAATTATACTTATCTTCCAACTATAAGCAAATTTGATGGGTTCAAAGACCTCAGCTTGGGTTTCTTAAAAAAGATAATTGCCTTTATTATAAGTCAGAATCTATCTATGCTTGCATAAATGAGTCGGGGTGGGAATGTTGAAATGAACATGTCAACCAACAGAGCAAGTAGCTGGAGTATCAATTTTAGACCATTGTAAACTTGAAGAATTTTACTTTCATGCATAAAAGCTAACTTGGTTTTAAGGTGACACAAGACTGGAAGTTGAGATAACATTGAAATGACAAAAGTTAAGATGCACACAGAAAAAAAATGATCTAACTGTCTATAGTATATTTAGTTGGCATCATTTATGTATGAGATTACCATATCTTTAGGCATGTTTTGGGCATCCATGGTACCTTTTTATTTTTTATGTGGGCAGGTAATTGGTCAGCCAATTCAGAGTTATGCATATGCTATATGTAGATCTTGTTTGTTGATGTCTCTAATAACCATCAAAGGCTTTATCTATACTATACTATTAAGAGAGAAGAATATGCTGGAAAGATTTCATCTATCCAAATTGTTCTCCATATTATCTTTTAGTGTTTTGAAAAATAAGGCATGGATTTCATCAGAAAGGGAAATGTAATTAGAAGATCCATATATGCTCCTCTAATTCTAATTTCACTTTCCCTCTCTGATATGATCTGCTTTAACATTCCACTTTTCAGAAATTTACAAAATTCAAATTTCTAATTTGATGGCACCCCTAACTCTAAATCTCATAACTTTATTATCCTTTTTAATTTCTTCTTTTCATTTCACATTTATTTTTGTTTAATTTGTTTTCTTGTACTTTTTTACATGAATTTTATGTTTTTTTAATTGATCTATTGTAAGTTTTTATTTTATGATATGTATTTTTTTAGTATTCATCTTGTTATTATTTCTTTTCATTCATTTATCATTTATTTATGTAATTTTGTTTTTGTTTTATTTTTTATTTTTTATATTTTATTTTTATTTTATTTATTTTTATTATCTACTCATATTTCTATTTTCTTAGTTTTATTTTATCTTATTTTAAATTTTTTTATTTGGTCTATTTAAATTTCCTCATTAGTATACATATGTATTTGTTTTAATATATTACTTTCATGTACTTTATTTTCTTTTTTTATGAATCTATCTTTGCCAAGAATTTCTATCTGCGGCTATCTCTAATCAAACAAATATCAAATTTGAATTCACCTTAGTTTGACATACTGTTGGTGATTAGTTTCCAATGTATCATTATTGCGTTATTAAAGAAATTTTTATTTTATATAACCACATCTATATATTAATCAACAAAAATGAGAGGGCTGATGTTTGACAATTCTTGTATATTAACATTCTTTTAATCCACATTTGGATCAATTTATAAAATTCAAATGTTCCCTAAAGAAAGGACCAAGCTTAGATGTTGCAAGTACTTCCCTTGCTGTGTCTATAAATTATTTGTGCAGAAGATTCAAATACCATGTCATACTGTTCTTGTAAGAATGACATGGACATGATAAGATGTATCTGAGGAAGATATCTCACTTAGACCAATGCAACAGATTAATACATCCAACAGATAAAAATGCACATGTTTCAGAAGTCTTTTAATTATGCAGATCTCTCTAACCATCATTTTTATCTTGTTTTGGCCATGCTTTTTTCATTGGTCATCAGTTGATACTACAACGCAATACAACTTTGTATGTCCATTTTATTCATATAGACAAAGATAAGATTACATAGATTTAATTCAAAGTCTGAACTTGAACAAGTGAAACAAGCAACCATTAGTTAACTTTGCGGCAATTTTGCCTGATCTCTCCTTCATCACCTTCCTTAACATCAAGCAATCCCATTTTAACCATTGCCTGCTGAAAAGTGAAGAAGAACATGGCTTGATTCATAGCAAAAGCATTAACAAAGCCTTTTGTTTGGGGGTCCATGAATAATGCCTGGTCAGAGAACAGCAGACCCATTCCCCTCTGCAGTGCATAAAAATAGGCATTGTCAAATGAGTTCGTTGTCCAATCCAGAGGCATTGATGCATTATCCCCTGACTGCATGTTCCTGACATCATTCTCGCCAAAAATGGATCCAAGGTTGGATCGACATCATGGGTGGAGTCAAATTTGCTCAGTCGATGCTTGAATGACGTGCACCTTGCTGCACCCAAAGTGTGAGCTCCTACAACAGCAGAGGCAATATCTGAAGATACTATCAATTCAAATACTGGAGGTATGCATGCTTGCTCTTTAATGATCCACTATAATGTAATATAAAGGCCAGTCAGAGAGAGACTTCCAAAATGATTGTGAAATATTGCGCCATCTTATTATGGTAATGATTTAACCTTTAGCAGCATGGTTCACTATACCATACCGAATAGGATGGTACAAAGCATAGCATACCATACCAGTACATGGTATGGAGGCATACCAACACTTGGTATGCCAAACCGGCTCCGTGCCATACCATACCGATACTATGATAGCGTGGCACCAGTATAGAGCCCGGTATCGAGACGGCGTATCTTGTTTAGTAATCTAGCTCTGATTTTATGTTTTGAGGACATTTAAACAAAAAATGAGGCATCTTTTAATAATTATTTACTATTTTATTGTATATTGTCCTTTTGCATTCAATATAGAGCTTTTTAGAAGCAAGTATTGTGAGGAAATCTAGGATGAAATATAAGGAGAGGAGGGAAAAGATCATAGAGTTTCACCCAAGTGAAAAATTACCCTGAGTTTGCTTATAATAACTTTCAAGGCACATTGAAACACAATTTTAATTAATTAGTTGCTATTTGGAGAATTCATTTAAGATCATAAAAATATGATGATTTTGTAGTGCATTCAAAGATCTAAGCGATTTCAAACAGTAAATTATATCAGTAGTTGATACTGAGAGACCAAAATTTCTAGTTAATGTATACCTAGGCAATTGACAAATTTTCTTCATCTGATTTCCTCTTAAAAAATTTTGACCTTTTGTTCAGTCCATCTGCAGTTTAGTTTCACTTTCAATGATGTAATAGAACAGTCGAAAAATACATAATATGTACCAGATAAGGCACGAGCTCCTGAACATCAAATCCATGCTGCCCCAAACATCTTGATAAGGCTGTGGTGTTAAGATTGGTGCAGGCAAGTTGATGGTGTCCCCTATTTTGGACCTTCTCCCATCCCTTCTTCCTTTTGGTATATCATACAAGGGACCTCCAGCCTAAAACTCAATAAAGTAACAAAGATAAGGTAAAGAAAGGTATATATAGATCAGTACAAAAAGAAAATAAAGGTGGTGGACACAATTGAAACTAACATCTAATTACTTATTGACAACTACATGACGGTAAGGCAAAGGTCATGAAGGACAAAATTAGGTAAAACTTAGGTTAGGCTAAACTACATTGAATAGTGCTCCCCTACTAATTGAAATCAATCGATACAAAATAAACTTGTCATACAAAAAGAACTGCATCTCTGGCCGCTAGTGCGAGGATATCAGCACATGAAACAACTCCAGGGCACTGATACTCAATCATTTGCTTGGCTTGGTCAATGATTTCGAAGCCACGTAAGCTTAGGTTTGCAGGGAGAGTCCTTCTCTGCCATGTTATCATTGGTAGAATCAATGAGGACTGATCCATCACATCCCTACATCCAGATGAAGAGAAATCTTTAGAACAAACAGGTCAGGTAAATAATACCAGTCACCTCAATAATATCCAGTTAAAAGATCTGATGATCACTAGCCTATCTTCAATTTGTTAAGAATTCAGAGTATTTCAGTCTTTCATGCACATTTAATTATTTTGTACAGTTTTGGTTTTCAAAAACAAATTGATAAAAGCCGTTCTCCATTTGAAAATTAAGAGCTCAACTTATGCAGTAAAATATGAGGCCGGTCATCTGAGCTCAACTTACTGTAGTGAATGTCTCAGAGCTTCTTTACATATTAGAAGAAAATAACTAGCATCAATGGAGAAATTAAATAAGATAATTCTGCTATGAAGCTATCTTTTGATAAATCGACACTCACAATGAAACAAACCTGGATAAAACAGTCATGGAAGTGCATTCTCAGAAGTCCTGCAGCCAAAGTAGGATCTTGACGCAGAGCTTGTTCCACAACATTCCTCACAATTGGCTCCACAAAAGGACAGCTCATACCGTAATAATTCATGGATAGAGCATCTACACCAAGCCCAGCTCCACTCATTATGATCTCAATTAACAGTAATAACCCCGTCATGTAAGAAGTAATCATCTTCGATACTCTGAATGCCTACAAACAATGCAGAAGAGTAGAAGATGACAAAAATGACGCAATACTATGCATGAGAATATTAGTGCATATGAAATGTAAGAGTTGAAGTATACACCCAAGAAACTTGAACGATCGCAATTGGGATGACTGGAGAGGGAGGTGGATATATATATGATTGCACCAGGGCTAGAATATTCTTCTAATGAAAAGAAGCCACTTATAAAAACCCACTGAAGCTCAATGCCACTAGAGATTAAGATAACTACATGAGTCAATAGGGGTTCCTAGAAGTGCTTAACCTGTCATGCAACTAAAGCACTATGTCCTCTTTGTGCAGACTTTGGTGGGCACTTAGGGTGACACTAGAAGCCTATGTGCATGCCCACTTCATCGACTACTCCACATCTTTTAATCATGATATAGTCCAAAAACAAGGCATTTGTAAGGCACATAAAAGCAGTAATGGCCACCAACAAGATCGCCAATACGCCTAGTAAGTGATTGTAGATTATAGAAAAAGTTAGAGAGCTTTTTAGGTGCGGAATTTTAGTAAAGAGAATTGGACCTATGGACTGATTGGGTACGGCACAAGTCAACGGAAATGTGGTGCTGCAGCTGGTTCCCATGTTCAAATGCTTTCTCCCTGATAATTGTCATCATCCTCAAAGGAAGGGGTCACTCTACGGGTGAACTCCGCATGCTTGCGAGAGGCCATTCTGATATCTGAATTGATGCTAGAAATATAGTGATAGCCGGCCAACAGAGCATGGCTGCATGACAGAGTTTTTCATGGAGGCTTTGGGACAGGTATTATAAATTACAGGCTCCACTGAAATATCTCAGTGAGATACTTATGATGGTTTACTGTATTAAAAAGTCAACCTCTAGTGGAATATAGCTGGGAGTCTAAAGAGAACACTGGAGCTTGATGGAATTTTATTCTAGCAACACTGCACCAATCAGAGCCTAGATATGGATGATACTTTCTTCCTCTGAACTTATCCACGTTCCACAAAGCTATGGAGAGTTCCAACCCGAGCACCCGCCACACCACCACTCACGCCAAAAGTGGAGTGCAATCTTTGTCAGCGTGGAGCATACGATGCATCGCAAATTGCAGGCTTAGGCACTTTAGGGTAGCCAAGAATTGCAGCATTGTAATGCTTCTGAACTAAGATGCGTAGCAACAAGGAAGAGATTATAATTCCAAAGTTTTTTTTTGACAGAGAACATCCAGTTTGATGTAGAGATTTGAACAGGGAGAAGATTAAATGTGGATCGATCCTGTTAACTTTGAATCTCTTTTCCAGGTAGCTGTTGCTGCTGTAGATGACGAAGTATTGCAGTCAGACGGATGGTGGAGAACTCTGGTCGTGCAAATATGCAATCGAATGGCTTCCAAATGATGTCATGAACCTAGAACAGGACAAGGGAAGCTTCAGAGACTGCAACAAGCCAGACATTATTTGAGTGACAGGATCTTTGTGGGATTGAATCAGATCGCTGATTCTAACAGTAAATAGTGCAACTTCGCAGCAGAATCCTGGTTGGGTCAGCGATCTAACTCTTGTTTGCGACATGAGGGGTCTTGTGCCTCTTCTTTGGGAAGCCTGCCTTCTTTTTTTTTTCCCTTCCCTTAGCATAATTTTTAGGGATCACTTAACAGCCTGCATCACTTTATAATTTTTTCTTTATTAACATAATTTTGTATCAACATATATTATTTTTCTCTGTTAGCAACATATATTATTTTCCTCTGTTGGCATGATCTTGTTAGAGTGATTTTAGGGATCATATAACAATTATATTATTTAGTATATTTTCCATTATTAGTGCGATCCCAGCCTATATTATTTTTCTTGTATGGAATCTGTACAAGAGTATATATAACCCATGAGATGTATTGAATATGATGGAATAGAGAAATAAAATTATTTTTCTCCTTTTTTTCTCTTATTTTTCTCTTCTTCTACAAATATTTTAATATGATATCAAAGCCAACGATCACCTAATAACCGCACCATCTCTTCCGTCTTTCTTGTGGTCGTCGTTGCTATGTTTAGAACTTTGAAGACCCCATTACCGATCTATCGATCTCTGTTTCCGGCTTCAGATCTTCGGTCGTCTCTTCTCACTGTGGCTCGTGGTTAGGAAAAATTTAAATGCGCACGCGGCCCGAAATTTGGCCGCGTGCGCGTTTGAGAGGGAAAACAAAAAGGTAACGCCCAGCGGGCGTTACGCGTTTGGTTTCGGAAACAAAAGAAGGAATTAAATGCGCACGCGGCTGGTCTCGGGCCGCGTGCGCGTTTGAGAAATACGTTTGAATTGGAAACGCCCAACGGGCGTTTTTGGTTTAAATGGGAACACGCCAGCGCAGCGTTGACGTTCGTGAAAGAGCGCGGACGCGTCCGCGGAAGGCGCGGACGCGTCCGCCAAAAGACCATTTTTGCCCCTGCGTAAAACCCCTATATATACCCCCTATTTCATCTCTTTTGACACACGAAAAAAATTTCAGAAAAATAGTGAAAAATTCTGGAAAAATTCTTCTCCCTCTTAGCCACTTCCAAATTTTTTTTACATTTTTATTCAGTTTATTTAGTTCTTTTCATTCCGTTCTTTGCTGGATCTGCAAGTCCGATCGGGTTCGCTTTGACTTCTTCCGAGACGTGCCGAAGAAGAGGTTGTAGGGTCGTCGTATCTCCGAGAAGGATTGCCGGGTGACCCGTACGTGGGGGCAAATACTTCTTTGGGACAGCGTCTACGCGCTTCGACCTGCTTTCAATCAGGCTACTTTCTTCTACCTTTATTTTTAATTTAATATTAGTAGATTGGTAGGATTTGAAATTCTATGATATAAACTTATTAAATGCATAGATTTACTTTGTGCTAGAATAGATTTATTTTGTATTAAAATAGAATTATTTGGATGCCGAATGATATGCATGTATATTATTTCCTTTAAGATTTTTATTAATTGAATTTATAGATTTATTTATTTAGTTAGGATATATTGCTAACAATCCAAAGAAGTATTTATTTTTGTTAGTAATATATAATTAATTAAATTCTTTATTACAATTGTGGCATATTAGATTTTAATTGCAATAATTGTTTTTGCTAGCACATCATCAATAATAAATTATTCTAAAGAGTTAATAATTTGGTTAACCTCCAAGAGGTTTATTATACCTCCATTTGGACTTCTCAAGGAGTAATTTCCAGATCCCATTCAAACGGGAAATTCGGAAATTGGTTGATACATAATAGTTAATCTATTGAATTGACTTATTAGATCTCAATAAATTATTCTAATAAAGGAATAAATATTTTAATTCGCTGAATTGACATTTTAGATCTTAATTACAATAATTGATTTGCCATAAAATTAGTAATCAATTATTTCAATAAGGCAATAATTCAAATCTAACATATAATTCATTAAATTGATATTTTAGATCTCAATTAAAATAATTGATTTGCTACTACTAAATTAGTAATCAATCATTGCTAATTCGGAAAATTCAAACGAAAAATTTTGAAAATTAGTTAATTCTTTAAATTTGCATTTAGGTTATTTTAAATATTGAATTTGTGTGATTTCTAGTGATTATATCCACTAACTAATAGTGTCTAAGAAAAGCTTGTCAAAAAGGCATACGTGCCTAAGAAAGGCTGGTACTTAAGTGAGCCTAGTGCTCCACCACCGATCTGGAGCTGATCTGGCTATTAGTTTTTTGGATATATCAATTAGACATCCAAAGTTCAATATAAATATTAGTGCAATCTTTTGACATAGATTTTTTTGATTTCAATCAGGTTTCTGTCACTATTCTGTAACCCTGATCCTATGGCCTCAAACACTAGTGACCATCTTAGTGCCAAACCTGAAAAATTTGATGGCCATAACTTTAGGAGGTGGCAGAACCAAATGCGGTTCTGGCTCACCACATTAGGGTTAATCTCAGCCATAGGTGAAAGTACGACCGAAGTTGATAACGGGTCCAACCCAACTACCTCTTCCAACACTGAACATTCTGCCTCCACTAGCACACCCTCTAGGACACCTGATGAGATAGATTATCATTGTATCCATAGAATCCTAGGTGCTCTTTCTGAGAGGCTGTATGATATCTATTACACAGCCAAGAGTGCCAAAGAACTCTGGGACACCCTAGATAGCAAATATGGTCTTGATGATGCTGGGGTAAAGAGGTTCAAGGCCTCCGATTTCAATAAGTTTAGGATGGTGGACTCAAAGCCTATGAATGACCAAATTCATGAATTTGAAACCCTGATCCACCAGCTTAGGGCTAATGGAACCAATTTGGATGAATCATTCCAGGTAGCCTGTTTGATAGATAAACTACCTACTTCCTGGTCTGATTTTGCTAAGACCCTGAGCCATACCCAAGGAATTCTCACCCTAACCCAAGTCTTAAACTCCATTAGGATTGAAGAGCAGCATAGGCTCAGAAATAATACCTCTACTGGACTAAAAATAATGCATATAATGTAGAAGCTCCTCCTAAGAAAAATCAGAACCGACCCTTCCGTAAGAATTTCAAGAAGAAACCCTACAACCCTAGAAACCCTAACCACCACTACAATGGGAAGCCTATTCAATCCCAGGAGCAGAAGAAGAAGAAAGAGGAAGGTGGTGCTCGTTTCTGTTATGTGTGTGGTCGGACCAACCATTTGTCTCCACAGTGCTTCTATAAGAAGACTGCACCTCTTCAATCTAAGAAGAAGGGTCCACACACATCCAGTGCTCAAGTCAACATGGTGACTTCCGGCGCTGGCTCCTCTGAGACAGCTTTCAGGTCTGTTTCCTTCACTCCTGAAGTTAACATGACTTTACAAGCACTAGATTGGTGGATTGATACCGGAGCTGGTATTCATATTTGTTCGGATCGTTCCTGGTTTTCTTCTTACCAGATCTCAAGTGGAGGAGCTGTGATCATGGCAAACAGCTCGGAGGCACGTGTGTTAGGAGTAGGACGTGTGGACTTAAAGCTTACCTCTGGAAAAGTCCTGTCACTGCACGGCGTCCAACATGTTCCAGTTGTTAGGAGAAACCTCATTAGTGGTTCTTTGCTTGTCCAGCAAGGCTTTCGTCTTGTCTTTGAGTCCAATAAGGTTGTAATTTCTCATGGTGTTATGTTTATTGGAAAAGGATTCCTTAGTGAAGGATTGTTCAAATTGAATGTAATAGCTCCTTCAATAAATGAAAATCCTTTGATTATGAATATAGAGCCTCCTTCTATTTGGCATGGTAGATTAGGTCATGTAAATTATAATTCAATTAAGCAACTTATGAACCTAAATCTAATACCAAAAAGTGATCTCAAGAACCATGAGAAATGTCAAACTTGTGTAGAAGCCAAACTCCCTAGGAAGCCTTTTAAATCTGTTAATAGGGATTCTGATCTATTAGAGTTGATTCATAGTGATGTTTGTGACTCTGGTAGAACTTCTAGGGGAGGTAACAGATACTTTGTAACATTTATAGATGATCTATCGAAGTTCTGTTACATCTACCTAATTAAAACCAAGGATGAGGTGCTCAGCAAATTTAAAATTTTTAAGATTGAAGCTGAGAACCAACAGGAAAAGAAAATTAAAATTCTTAGATCAGATCGGGGAGGTGAATATACATCAAATGACATAACTCAATTCTGTGAAGATCATGGAATCATTCATGAAGTGACTGCACCCTATTCTCCCCAATCAAATGGAGTAGCAGAAAGGAAGAATAGGACTTTAATGGATATGGTGAACTCCATGCTTATAAGCTCAGGAGTACCAGAAAATTTGTGGGGGGAAGCTCTTGTTTCAGCCTGTTATATCCTTAATAGAATTCCCTCTAAAAATAATGATCTAACCCCATATGAAGTTTGGAAACATAGAAAACCTAATCTTAGCTATTTAAAAGTGTGGGGGTGCTTGGCAAAAGTAAAAATACCTGATTTTAAGAGAAAGAAAATAGGCCCTAAAACAGTGGATGCCATATTCATAGGTTTGCATGCAGCCAATAGTAATGCCAATAGATTTCTGGTAATAAGTTCAGAAATAAATGATATTCAGTAACAACACTATCATAGAAGCCAGAGATGCAACATATTTTGAAGACACCTTTCCACTTAAGACTAGAGTAGATAGCGTATAGCTAGTAGCTCTAGTAGAATAAGGACAAGAGAAATAGAAGTAGAAGCAGAACCTAGGAGGAGTAAAAGATCCAGGATAGAGAAAACATTTGGAGATGATTTCTATAACCCTTCCTAATAGAAGACTCTCCAACTACCTTTGAGGACGCAATGGAAGATCTTTGGATTCACCTTTTTGGAGAGAAGCTGTGGACAATGAGATGCAATCAATTATCCAAAACCATACTTGGGAATTGACTGATCTTCCTCCTGGTTGTAAAACAATAGGATGCAAATGGATCTTTAAGAAGAAACTTAGGCCTGATGGCTCTGTAGATAAATTTAAGGCTAGATTAGTTGCCAAGGGCTTTACTCAGAGACCTGGGTAGATTTCTTTGATGTTTATGCACCTGTAGCTAGGATAACTACTATTGAGGGTCCTTTATAGCATTAGCCTCCATTCATTAGATTAGTGATTCATCAGATGGATGTTAAGACAGCTTTTCTAAATGAAGGACTTAAATGAAGAAATTTATATGGACCAACCAGAGGGATTAAAACCTCAGGCCAAGAAAATAAAGTTTGCCAGACTAGTCAGATCTTCTTTATGGTCTTAAACAAGCACCCAAGCAATGGCACTTGAAATTTTGATGAAACCATAATGACAATTTGGATTTGAAATCAATAGCACAGACGAATGTGTTATATCATAAGAGAGTTGGACACAAATTTGTGATCTTGTGCCTTTATGTAGATGATATACTGATCTTTGGACAGATCTTCAGATAATTGATGACAGTAAAACAATTTTTAAATCATAAGTTTGATTATGAAAGACTTAGGACAAGCTGACTTAATTTTTAAATACCAAAATAATTAGAAGTGCAAATGGAATTGAGTTATCCCAAAGTCATTATGTTGACAAGATACTCAATAAATTTAATTATTCGGATTGTCAGCCTGTCTCTACTCCCTTTGATCCCTCTACACATCTTAAGAAGAACTTAGGAACTCCTATCCTTCAAAGCCTATATGCTCAAATCATAGGCTCACTAGGATTCCTAACAAACTACACTAGGCCAGACATAGCATATGCTGTAAATAGACTTAGTAGATATACTGTTAATCCAAATAGAGATCATTGGACAGCATTAGAGAGAATTCTTAGGTATCTTAAGGGTACCAAGTCCTATAGTTTGCACTTTAGTGGGTTTCCTGCTGTTCTAGAAGGCTATAGTGATGCCAACTGGATCAGCGATACCTTAGATGTTAAATCCACCACAGGATACGTCTTTCTCCTAGGAGGTGCTGCTGTGTCTTGGAAATCCACCAAACAAACCTTAATATCTAGGAGTACCATGGAGTCTGAACTGATAGCTTTAGACACTACTAGCACTGAGGCTGAGTGGCTCAGAGATCTACTTATAGACCTTCCTGTAGATGAGTCACTTTACCACCTGTCTCCTTACATTGTGACTGTAAATCTGCAATAGATAAGTGCAACCAAGAAAATGCCAATGTAAAAATGAACAGGCACTTAAAAGTACGTCATAAATCATTGAGATAATAAATTGAAAAATAATGTTATTGCCTTGAATTTTGTAAAATCAGAAAATAATTTGGCTGATCAGCTTACAAAAGGTTTGTCTAGAACAGTAGTTCTAGAGTCGTCGAGGGGGGATGGGGCTTAGCCCATAAAGATAGATCACCACGGTGGGAACCCAACCTTAAAAGGTTCAATGGGGTAGAAACAAACCGGAGTGTGACTAAGAGGAGCACTATTTTCATGTTTTCCTCATCCCTATGGCGCTAGTGCTCATAAAAGCAAGCGGTAGATGAGTTCGTTTGTATAACTCTTAATGAGTCCGAGACCCCAATGAGGCAGGAGCTTCCTTGCTAGCTTCCTTATTAGGACTCACCTATATGTGCAATCGTGAGGCCGCGATTATGGAAATGGGCGATTCCCTAAAAGCACATGATAGATACCTGCGCATGGGCATAATAGCGCAACCCCGCTTAAGAACCCAGATCGGGCTATATTATGTGTGCTGTTGATTTTAATCTGAGCCATGGACCGAGGTTCAAGGTTAAGACCACCTTGGCTCCACAGAATGTACATCAATTGTCACTAAGTGAAGGTTCAACCGAAAGGTACCTACACCTCATTACATAATATAAGATATCCAGCATTTTATTTTGATTTTAAAATTATTTAAATTTTTGTGGGGGATTGTTAGGAAAAATTTAAATGCGCACGCGGGCCGCGAAATTGGCTGCGTGCGCGTTTGAGAGGAAAACAAAAAGACGTAACGCCCAGCGGGCGTTACCGTTTGGTTTCGGAAACAAAAGAAGGAATTAAATGCGCACGCGGCTGGTCTCGGGCCGCGTGCGCGTTTGAGAAATACCGTTTGAATTGGAAACGCCCAACGGGCGTTTTGGTTTAAATGGGAACACGCCAGCGTTCGCGTGAAGAGCGCGGACGCGTCCGCAAAAAGACCTTTTTGCCCCTGCGTAAAACCCCTATATATACCCCCCTATTTCATCTCTTTTGACACACGAAAAAAATTGAGAAAAACAGTAGAAAAATTCTGGAAAAATTCTTCTCCTCTTAGCCACTTCCAATTCTGTTTTTTACATTTTTATTAAGTTTATTTAGTTCTTTTCATTCCGGTTCTTGCTGGATCTGCAAGTCCGATCGGTTCGTTTGACTTCTTCCGAGACGTGCCGAGAAAAGGTTGTAGGGTCGTCGTATCTCCGAGAAGGATTGCCGGGTTGACCCGTACGGTGGGGCAAATACTTCTTTGGGACAGCGTCTACGCGCTCGACCTGCTTCAATCAGCTACTTTCTTCTACCTTTATTTTTAATTTAATATAGTAGATTGGTAGGATTTTGAAATTCTATGATATAGACTTATTAAATGCAATAGATTTATTTTGTGCTTAGAATAGATTTATTTTGTATTAAAATAGAATTATTTGGATGCCGAATGATATGCATGTATATTATTTCCTTTAAGATTTCTCCATTAATTGAATTAATAGATTTATTGTTTATTTAATTGATATATTGCTAACAGCTCGGTCCCTTTCTCTCTATCTCCGAATTCATTTGCTGCCTCTTGACTCCTTCACCATCCAGATCAAAGTCTCTTACTCCTCTTTCATAGTGCCTTCGTCTTACGAGAATCATTGACCTTCGGTTGTCTTCTCTTTATGCTCTATTATTGCTGCAACTATTATCTTTTATGTATTTTCTTGTTGCCCATCATTAGACAAGTCAATCAACTAATGTTCCTCTTCCATGGTGCCTTCATCTATGGGGATAATTGACCTTTTGTTGCCTTCTCTGAGCTCTATCCCATTGCAAACTATCATCTTCTATATATCTTATTGCTACTACATCATCAGACAAAGTCAAATAAGCCACATCGACAAATATGTCAGTTTGTTATGTCAGATCAGACACATCAGTCTATCATATTGGCTTCTAAGCTGTTATGTCAACTCCTAATCTGTCTACATCAGTTTCTGAATTATTATAACAGCTCGTGTTCTGCCACATCAAGTTCTATGATGCCATATCAGCCTTTGATCTATCATCATGTCAGTCTATGAACTGCTATGTTAGCTCCTAGTCTATCACGTCAGCTTTTGAGCTGCTACTCTAGCTCTTTATCTAGTACGTCAATTTTTCGATACATTCATGATCCAGTTTTCGAACTCAAGTTCGCATCTATAGTACCATTCTTAAATTTAAGGGGTGATGTTAGCATAATTTTAGAGGTCACATAATAACCTGCAATCACTTATAAGTATTTTCTTTATTAGCATGATTCTTTATGAATATATTTTATTCTTTTTGTTATGTATGATCTTGTTAGAGTGATTTTAGGGATCAATAACAACTTATATCAGTTAGTAATATTTTCATTATTAGTATGATCCCTATATTAGCTTATATTATTTTTCTTATATTGGAGTCTGTACACGAATATATATTAACCCATGAGATGGTTCGAACTATGATGGAACAGAGAAATAAAATTATTTCTTTCTCCTTTTTTTTCTCATCTTTTTCTCTTCTTCTGCAAATATTTTAACATTTCCCCCTTGTTCCTTCCATTTCCTCTTTGAGATGAATAAGGATGGTTTACTCCCTCTTTTTCTTATTAAAATAGAACAAAGAAAAGCATGGTATTTCTTTTTACAGCATGCATATAAAACCCATATATGCCTGAAGATTTGTTACATAAGATATGTAAGATTGAGGATTACTGGAGGCTTTTGAATTCCCATGGCAGCGGTCTCGTGTTACGGTCCTAAACCAATGCGCCAAAAATACATAAGCATTAGAGATTCATTAGGCTTGAATTTTAATCAGCAGAGCATACCAACCTTTCTTATATGTAATTGCACGATCCCTTTTATTCCCCGGGCCCGGGGGTGGTAGTTTTGGTGAAGGGGTTCTATTAAGTCATTCTTCGTACGAGAAAGAAGTTCTCAATATCCTATCACGTTTGCATGTGAAGCAATCTAATTTTCTTGGAATTTACAAAGAAAAGGGTTTAAGCAGTCAGAGATAGAGACAGAGAGAAGTAGATGCTGCTAACAAACAGAGTTTAAACGATGTTGCTGCAAGGCCGAGATCCTGAAGACATTTAAGCTGAGAGGCCATGTTACAGAGCAGTGCCTTAAAGCAGATGTGGCAGGAAACCAGATACCACCCAAAGATAGCAGATCAAACAAAGCTGGACCCAACTTCTTTTTGCTGAGGAAGATTAACATACTAATCCTTGTCCACCAGTTTATGGCATAATGTTATAATCTTATGTGCCTGTAATTTGCAATCAGGATATAACGCGAACTATGCTGAATTTGAACCCCAATGTACTGAGATTTGGTAATTTAATTTGAAAAACATGCCCTGGTCAACTGAAAATGAACCTTCCGCAAAAAATATGCAATAGTGAAGGATTGGGCTGACAGATGCAATGGCTATGTGATGAAACTTTTTTGACGTTTTATTTCACAGAGATACTTTTTCGGGGATATTCTGGTTTACTTTAACCTCCCTGGCTATTTTTTTTTTGTTTTCTTTTTCTTTTTTGTATTTTTTTGAATAAATCATAAAAATTCTTCTAAAATTAGGATTAAATTATACTTGCATTCAATAATTTACAAAACCTCAGAAGGTATAGTTTAAAAAACCTATGCTTACCTCCTAAGGGTCTTTTTTTTATTCGACACTGCAACTCAATAATTTAATGGAATGCTAGTCCAATCGATTAACATTAAATGGGACCCAAAATGGCATGCCAGAAATTTTTTTTAAAATGGATCAACATAATCTTGAATGACATAACAATCACCCAAAGATATAAGAAGCATATGCATCCTCCTTCCCACTCAAGGGCAATTTCAATTTTTTATATGAGGTAAATGGTTTCTCTAATATTTTTAATTTAACTGGGTATAAGTGTAGGTTTTACAAACTATTGAGTGTTAGTGTAATAAAGGTAAACTTTAAAGAGGTTTTTGTAATTTATTCTTTTTATTTTTAATTTTTGTATGTGGCTATCTTCAAAAAAAAATGTGGGGATGATGGTCATCCAAATCATCAAGGTATGAATAAGGTAAAAAAGAAAATTAAAACTCTCAATGGGATGCCAAAAAGTATACATACAATGGAAGAAGCAAAAATAGATGAGGAAATAATAAGAGTACAATAAAAGCAGAACACAAATAAAATTAATGCTAAAAGCAAATGAATCAACTCATAAACCTTAGTAGCACTTGGATATCATCCTAGATTGGCCCTTGAGGGGTTTTTCTTTTACTTTTTTAAATGAATGAAGAGAGGAAAATGCCTCCCTCATTCTAATTGCAATGATGAAAAGTAACCCTAGTGCATCAGCACAAGCTCACCATAGCAGGTTGGGAGGGAAATGATGATGAGTAGAAATCCTCCAGTTTGCTACTTGGTTTTCTACATGAAGTGTATGAGACACATGAAAGCACTTCACTGTGAAGTGATCATAGTCCAAATATCTCCTAGAGGAGGATGAACAAAGTCCTTAGCTTAATCAATTCAATGAACGAACATCATGACTCTCCCTCTAGCCAAATATTATGCTTTCGCAAGTATGTAAAAGTTATGCCCTTGGTGATTTTCAGGAAAGGAGAACCTTTTCTTGTGCTGTTGTGCCACATGGAATGGGTTGAATTGCAGAACTTTTCCTGCTAATTGTATTGAGTCCTATGGCAATTTTTTCCCTAGTCAGATAGCAAGCATTGTTGATAGCCCTTTATATTGTCTAAAACTGAAATGTGGTTTGCTTCTATAATTGATAATTATGGTAAATAATATTTGATTATCCAATAAGCTAGCATGATCTTCAGAAGATAACTGAATTGAGGTCCTAAAATGAGAATCAATAGGTGTCATATTTAGATGTAGGCTAGAGCTAAATTGATAATCAGGGAATAATTTGATAAATAATAATATAATATATATATAAATAATATATATATAATATATATATATATATATATATATATATAAATATATTATATATATAATATATATATATATATATATACACACTCATAGATACACACACACACATATATATATAGCTACTTTATACATGTAAAAATAAGCACTTCATAGCATGCTAATTCATTATAATATTAATCTTTTAGCTACTTTATAATCTGGAATTTGTCGAAAAGGTCATTAATTAGCAATAGTTCCTACTTGAAACCTATTGAACTAATAGCTTCATTCTTGCAATATTGTCATTCATGAAAAACATAAGTCATGAAAAATATTAAATAAAAATTATAGAAATTTATTATGGAGCTAAAGAACAAGTGATTCTTGAAGCAAATTGAATTTGAACCCGACAAAAAAAATAATCCAAAGTTGAATATCTTGTTGAAATTTAAGTTAGATCTTGCTTGGATTTGACTTGAATCTAACTCATTCGTTCACCCCAATATCAAATCCATTACTATGAGGAGACTCAATTCCTCATTTCAATTGGATGAGTGGTGATGATGATGGGGCCCAAAGTCCCATTATGCTATCAATCTCAAAGGTGAAAGATGTGATAGGGGTTGAATTAAAACTCAAATGGGGCTAATGTTGGATGAAAAATTTTTGGCCATATCTCTCTTCGATTTTTCCCCTATAATTTTGCGGTTATTTTTTTTTCTTAGTTCTTTGGTATAATCATCGAGAACTTTTTTTTTCCTCTACTAGACAAAAGGATATAGTTCCTCATATGGTTACTGCTGGTGCCAAAATCCTGTCCAACGATGGTGGATGCCTGGAGAGCATTGGTGAACCTGCATACAAGAAGAAAGAAGAACAACGAAGTTCGCTAGAGCTAATTTGGCCAGAGAGCCTCCAATGTTTAAGTCAGATAGTGCTTTAGAGGAACAATAGAAAAGAGAAAAGAGAAGAGTAGTATAAAATAATATGATCTCTATTCTTGGTGCCGTAAGCCCCCTTATATAAAGGAGTCCTTGTCCGACTAGGGTTAGACTTTTCAGAGTGTTGAGTTTAAGTAGAATATTATTTCTTGACTTTCATATCTAGATCACCCTGAAAATAACTATTAAGGTCAACTTTGACTTACAAGAGGTCAGCTCTTCGACTTGTGGGAGATCAGCTCATCGAGTGAGGATGGTCGAAGCCAATATGGCATGAGTTTGCATGGTAGGTTGGCTATATGATAAATCTGTTTGGAGTGGAAGAGCTCCAATCTACAAGGTAGAAGAGCAAAATGATAGAATGCGCTAATCGATGAGCTATGAGATGTCGTACCTAAAGTCCTTTGGCCCTATTTATGTAGAAACAGGGGCATGGTTTCATTGTGATTGGGCTCCGAGATTAGGAACGAGTTATAATCATCCTTCCTTATCTAAATTCTCTTAATTGTGTAGAGCAGTTACAGGTCCTCTTAATCTGCCCAAAAATCAAAACTATTTGAAAATGATCTTCCTACATATCTTATGTTGGCTCATGATAGGTAGGTCTGTTTTAGGCCATATCAGTTATCATGTAATACATCCTTTGAGTAGCTTCTTAAAACATGAAGCCCCAATCATACACCCCAATCATGAAGACAAGACTTGCAATTCAGCCTGCAAATTGATCAGTCTATCCATAAACATGGAAAGTCTAAGTATTTTAATCCTTGAGTAAGCCTCCCATTTGTCACCAAGGATTCTTCCTCTATGAGATTTCTATTTTTTTTTTTTGGTACACCGGCTGACCATGCTGACCTAATATGAGTGTAGCCAACAGAGTCAAGGGAGAGAAGATAAAGCATGGGTGGAGAAACAGTTACATGACTTGTCTAGAGCACCTCTCTAGAGTTTGGGCAATAAAGGAGGCGACCCAGTCTGTTGCCCTATTTGCCTCCTGATACACATGCATGGCTTGAAAGACATTGTACTTATGCGCCAGCCGACGAATGTCGCACATCAATGGGTGTCTAACCCCCTTCTGCCCCTCATCTCGTATCTACTCAACTACCATGGCTGAGTTTCCTTCAAGAAGGATACTCTCAGCCCCCAACACATGTCTCGCATAGGTGATACCCTTCTAAGCTGCCCTGAGCTTCATCCCTAAGTCTGTCATCCCGAAAGTGCATCGTCCCAGAATTAATTAGCATAGAGTCATGATCCCTGATCACAAAACCAACTCCTCCCCTATCTCCACCTCGAGTCACGCTACCGTCAAAGTTCACCTTGAGATGGTCGGAGGCTAGGGGCTCCTAAGAAATAAGGATAATTTTGGGCACTATAATAGCAGAATAGGGGCCCTAAATGTCCCTAACTATCCCAGATGAGGTGCCCATGTAGCCATAGTGGTCTCCACAACCTGAAGGAGAGCTCTATCAACTATCATCCTCCCGGGGGGCATCTGCCCTCGAAGACCCAGACATTTCTATTCAGCTCGATGTGACAAGCCAAGTAGGCATAGGTGATACCCTACTCAACAGTACTTCTTCGCATGGACTCTCTCATATGGCAAAGCAAATCCTCTACCGACTCGGTGGACTATGGTAGAAGAAATAAGGCCCTCATCTAGATCTGTGTTGCCTGCGGACATCCAAGCAAGCATGGCTAATGGACTCCTCCATGTCGAGGCATCCCTTGCAAGTCGGGGTTATCCGGACACTCCTCCTAGCCAACACACTTCTGGTCGGTAGACAACCCCATACTATCTTTCAGATAAATAGAGCTACTTGGGGTGGACACACATCCTCCAAATCCATCCTTTATCAATCTGTCGGGTGGCCTCTCCTCCCAACATAACCTGCAGGTCCGTAGAACGTACCTTAGCCCTCCCTGTGGCAGCCCAAACCAATTTGTCTGTCATCTCAAAAATAGGTAACGGGATAGTCAGGATCCTCTCAGCCAGCTACTCTCCGAAAGCATCCCTAATCAATACCTCATCCCACCTGCCCACTTCGGAGGTGATCAAGTCACTGACTCTACAACTCACCAACCTCGCCGAATCAACCATCATCGACACCTGATAGAGAGGCAGCTCAGATACCCAATTGTCCTCTAAAACATCAATAGATCGTCCATCACCGATAGCCCATCTGATCGCAGTGAGCACCGTCAGTGCATAGAAATATATCTCCCTCCAAATAAAGGAGCAGTGATGCCCTGCCCAAAAATCAGCCATTGCCATGTGAGCTTCATACTTGGCCCTCAATAGGGCACTCTATAAGTTATTAAGTTCCAGGATATACCTAGCCGTGTATCTCGCTACCAACACCTCCCGCCTCGCCACCAATGAGTGAAACCCCAAATCATCTTGTTTGATCTGCTGGCAAACCACCTCTCATGCCACCAAGTGAATGTTTCCTTTGCCATCGCGTCTGCCCTAGATGAAGTTTCTGAATAACTGCTCTAGGAACCTCAATAGAGACCGCGGCACAATAGTGTTTGCTAACAAGTAAACGGATATCGAGGTTAAAACTAATCGTACCAAGATAACTCTACCTATCATAGAAAGAGCATCCATCTGCGATCCCTCGAGCCTGTGACTAATACCTTTGCTTTGAAAGTGAATCCTATGTTGTTCGGTGTTAAGCATGCTGAATTATTTTTTTTTTGAAAACCATGGCTGAACCTGATCGGGTTGCCTACATACCACTTCATAAGGGGGATCAAGCCATACGTAGTTCTTTTTAAGTTTTAAAAATGCAGTGAAAAAACTGAATCAAACAATTTACATGCATGCTTACAAGATCAAATCTACAAATCAGCACCTTAAGAACACATAGGATTATGCCGGAATCGTTTAAACAATTATGCTAAAACTTTCATGCATGATTAACTATCAGATCTGAAAGATAAACACTATATTCTGATTAATCTCCGAATATCGATCGAATGAATTTTGGAGATAACTCCATGAGGAGCTCCAAAGGAGGGTAAAACCTCGGAGAATCAAATCTAGACCCTAACTCCAAAATAAAATATTGATGTGGGATTAATACCTTTTATGATGGAAGAAACTTGTCGATCTGATCCTTGACTTTGCAGCCACGCACACGAATGGCCTCTATGAGAAGTACACGCGAAGCCCTAGGTAGATCGTCTTCCGCGGAAGTGCTAGCTCGTGCAGGAACATTGCAATGGCTGAAGATTTCTCTTTCTAAATAGTCAACCTTTAATTGTTATTGAAAGATATGGAGGATGGATATGAAGAATAAGGAGAAGAAGGGATGGAGGCCCTTAGGAAATTTTTTCAGAATTTTTTGAAACCTCTAAATATTGAATATATTGAACCCAAGGCATGGGGATCTTTTATAGCTAAAAGACCCCCCCACGTATCACACCTAATTTAGTCAATTAATTTGGCTGATAAAATCCCCAAAAAATTTTGGTGGTTTGGCAGCTAAGAGGAGATAAACATATCCAAATTTTGTACATTTTGGTTCCCTAAAAGATAGAAATTTATGCATCCAAAGTTCAGCCGCAGACCACCCTATTTCAGCGCCATGCAATCCCTACAAATTAGGAAATTCATATAAATCTTTCTAGGAAGATTTAAGGCACCATTTTTATAGAAAATATATCCCCACGCCTCCTCTCTTCTCACACCAATTTTTGGCTAAAAATAAAGATGATAGGTATGAAAAATATTGGAGATAAATTAAGGTGTCATTCTTCTTCAAGAAGATAAGGATGGGTTCCTAAAATTTAGGAATTCTTCTTCTTATCCAATTCTGATTATTTGGACTCATAATCCTCATCAAATAAGGTCTTCTAATTTATTTGGATCAAGCCCAATCCAATTGGGTCAAGTTCCATCAATTGGGTCAAGCTCAATCTACTTGGGTTGAACCCAATCCAATTAGGTCAAACTCTGATGCAGCCCAAATTGAATTCTATTCAATTTGGCTCAACCTAAGCTCAATTACTCAATCAAATTAAGTTCATTAGCAATCTAAATGCTAATTAATCCTCCAATAATTCAATAATTATTTTAATGCAACTTTTGCTTTGGATAATTTGTCAATCGAATTGACCAAATTATCCCTGAATAATTCTTAATCATCAATCAGCCATTTGATCAACCTACAAACTTCTATGCGTGTGACCTCATAGGTTCGAACCTAAGCCGGTAGTATAAAAACGTCTTTCTATACTAATCGATGTGACCATTTAGCAATGGTATCCGACGTCCGGATAGGCCGAATATATACGAAGCAAATATTCTGGAATCCTGGACTATGGTTACTGTATAATTCAATCCCTTTGACTCCTAATGCCAGGATGACTTAGAGCTCACTGTTAATCCTATAATTAGTACATCCATTATGTGATTAACTTTAGATATCCCGTGACTCCTCACTAGGATTATCCTGGCCAAGGTTTTGCTAAATTAATCACAAGACATTATCTCCTATTTTCAGGAGGAGTCAATTCTATCTCGACTCACAACTGACTACGCAAGTACTGACTGCACCCAGTGACCTTTCGTCACTGAATTAAAAATTCAGGTAGTCCGGTACCAAAGTATAGTGAGTTACTTGCGAGTCACAGTTTGCGATATTAGGTCAGAGGGCCAAACTTATTTTCATATCCACTCGGAACATCTCTTGACAGTAGAGCATTCTGTAATTGATCATGTTCAGTGAAATGTATTCCTACACTTCACCTGTGTGGGCATACCAGTGTCTCCACACTTCTTGGTTAAGAGGACAACCAACGTATATGTCACACAACGACTTAATCTCGATAATGTTGTCGTCCTAGTAACAACATATCATTTGGTTGCGAACCAGTTTAAGGACTCAAAGATAAATCCTCCTTTATCATAACATAAGTCCTAAGGACTTCATCATAAAAGAGTTCATTTGAAGATGAAATGATGAAAAATGCAAAATAACACTTTATTAATTTGTCAATTCATTTACAAAATTCAATCATTAATATGCTGACGATTAACATTTAGGATATAAATCCCAACAACTCCCACTTAGCCTAATGCCAATCGGCACAGTATCTAATACCCATCTTCGACTTGTGTTCGTCGAACTCTTTGATGCCGAGGACCTTGGTAAATGGATCAGTCATATTTTTTTTTGTATCAATTTTCTGTAGAATCTGCCCCTGTGTGCTGCTTGGAACTCTTTCAGCAGATAGCACCACCCTTAAGAGTAAAGATATAACCCGACACGCTCTTGCTATCATCTCGATTTGACTAGAAACTGAAATCAGTATAACCCTCAAGTTTCAAGTCAGAATCACCATAGACAAGCCACTGGTCCTTAGTATTTTTCAAATACTTAAGGATGGTTTTTACAACCTTTCAGTGGTTGCTACCTGGATTAGACTGGTATCTGCTCACTACTCCTAGCGAATATGCCACGTCTGGTTTAGTACATGTCATGGCATACATTATAGATCCCACTGTCGAAGCATATGGAATTCTATCCATACTATCTTTTTTTTGAGGGGTTGTCGGACAATCCCTCTTAGAAAGGTTAATTCCATGGCCCATCGAAAGATAGCCTTTCTTGAAATTAATCATACTGAACCTCTTCAGTATAGTATCAATGTATGTGGATTGGGATAATCCAAGCAATCTTTTAGATATATCTCTATAATTTTCATCCCTAGGATGTAAGATGCTTCTCCCAAATCCTTCATGGCAAATTGAGATGATAACCAAACATTTATTCCTTGTAATGTAGGAATGTCATTTTCGATTAGAAGAATGTCATCCACATACAAAACAAGAAATATAATAATTGAACCATTTGCCCATTTATAAATGCAAGGTTCCTCTTCATTCTTAATGAAGCTATACGATTTGATTACCTTATCAAATCGTATGTTCCAACTCCGTGAAGCTTGCTTTAATCCATAAATGGATTTTTGAAGCTTGCATACCTTAGACTCATTTGCAGATATAAAATCTTTAGGTTGCATCATATACACCTCCTCTTCTAAATCTCCATTTAGAAAAGCGGTCTTTACATCCATTTGCCAGATTTTATAATCTAAATGTGCTGCTATCGCAAGCACAATCCGAATGAACTTGAGCATTGCCACGGAAGAAAACGTCTCGTCATAGTCAATACTATAATGTTGACGATATCCCTTGGCAACCAGACAGGCTTTATAGGTCTCAACCTGACCGTCTACTTCCCGTTTTCTTTTGAAAATTTACTTACACCCTATGGGTTTAATCCCTTCGGTGGGTCAACTAATGTCCATACATCATTGACCTTCATGGATTCTATTTCGGATTGCATGGCTCTAAACCATTTATCAGAGTCATACTCTGCATTGCATCCATATAGGTGATCGGATCCTCATCATTTTCATCAAGTTCGACAGGATCTCCGTTCCGGACTAAGAAACCGTAGTATCTGTCCGGCTGACGTGGTATTCTACCTAATCGTCTTAATGGTGCATCTAAGATGGGTTCTGGATCTGATCTAATCAAATCCGACTCAATTGATTCAGTGGATGGTGTTGGGTCTTCTACATGTTGAACTTTCCTAAGCTCAATATTAGAGCTTTTAGTTCCTTCACTAAGGAATTCTTTCTCTAAAAAAATAGTTCTATTGCTTACGAACAACTTTTGTTCTTCAACAAAGTAGAAGTAATATCCTTTAGTTTCTTTAGAATAACCAACAAAGAAACATCTGTCAGAAATAACTTTTGAATGCAGGGGGAGAAAAGAGGAGTCTGAAATGAATTCCAAAACAAAGGGGGAGTAAAATGAATGCAGAATTCATTAATAGAAATAACTTGAATATCCTTGAGTGGTTCATGGTAATATGCTGAATTTTACTAGAACTTGAGTTTTAAGTACCTAAGGATAATTTGTCCCCTTCATTGTTGATGACAAAAAGGGGGAGTAGAACCAATATGGATATTGGATATATTGGAATGCAAAATTTATGGTGGAATGCAAAATTGAAGAATTAGAAGAGATAAAATTGAAGAATATTGGCTTTAAGATAATTGCCCTTCTGGAAAAGAAAGGAGGAGTCAAAAAGAACTTAGCTTTCAATTATCTTGAACATCAATATTTCATTTTAACTTGATTCAAATTCAGTTGATATGCTAAAATTGCTTAAGAGCTATTAAGATCAATCTTATGCATAAGGATAGAAATGAAAGTTGACTATTTGAATTATGCACACTGTATCTAGCTCTAATTAAAACATTATACTTGTACATCTGATCAAATACTGTGTATATGTTTAAATTTCGAATTTTGCATATACTCAGTGTTTTGTCATCATCAAAAAGGGGGAGATTGTTGACCCCCTAATGGATTTTGATGAATATAAAACACTAGAGTATAATTCCATTTATCTTAACAATTTACTTGAGGATTTCATGTGTTTAATTAAGAATATTGTTAAAAAATGTCTAGGCAAGTTCCATAATTTTATGAATTTATTGAAGAATTTTTGAGCTGAAGAAAACAGATCAGGGACAGCCGAGACGTCTCCGGGTTGTCTCAGAGACGTCTCTGGCACAAACAGGAAGAACTGGCACGACTGGAGACGTCCCCGGCACCTGCCGAGTCGTCCCCGCGATAGCGGAGTCGACTCTCTCAGTAGCGGAGTCGACTCTCTCAGAGGCGGCAGAAAGGCCGATTTCCAAGTGATATGCGCGAGTCGTCTCCACAGTAAGCGGAGTCGTCCCGCAAGTAAAAAGTAAACCTCCCGAGTCGTCCCCGAGGTAGCGAGTCGGCTCTCTCAGGGTTTTCCAGAGGATGTCTTTTTCGGTTTAAGGCAGCGGAGACGTCCTCTGAAAGAGCGGAGTCGACTCTCTCAGAGAATTCCAGAAGACATGGTTTTTCGGAGATATAACAGCGGACTCGACCCCCGAAGCAGCAGAGTCGTCCCCATGCAAAAAGCGCAAACAAGCCGAGACGTCCCCATAAAGCGCCGAGTCGACCCCAAACAACGTCAAAAGTAAAATCTTACAGCCGAGACGTCTCGCGTTGAAGCGGAGACGTCTCCGGAGCGCCTGGGACGCGACTGACACCTTTTTGCAGGATGTTTTGAATTTCAAATCTCTTTAACTTTATCTCTAACGGCTATATTTGCTTTTTGGGCTATAAAAGGGACCTCTTAAGTGCTTCTCAACAACTTCTCACCAACCCAACACAAGATCATTCAAGAGAGAAGCAAGAGAGAGAGGTTCAAGGGAGTTAGTGCATTCAAGTGAAGAAATCAAGTGCCTTCAAGCTTCCCAACTGATTTCAAGCTCGACTACTCTCTTCCGCTCGGGGATTCAAAGCTCACACTCAAGCCAACGCGATCCACATCGGAAGAACCATCATCTCCCACGCTTCCTACGCCTAAAAGGGTTCTTCCGGGTTCTATTGCTTATCATTGTTATATTGCTTATTTAGAGCTTTTAAATCCTTGTAAAACTTTTCAATATTGTGCTTGTTCCAGTCAAGGGACTTGGAACAAGGAAAAGGCGTCCCAAGCCTAGGTTAAATTGGGGGTTATAGGGTTCGTTGTTAGCCCGGTATAAAACAACGAGTTGGGTAGTGCACTCGCAAAACTACCGGACTGTAATCTTGGATTATAGTGGAAATTCCCAAAGGTGCTTTGGGGAGTGGATGTAGGAGCAGTGGAAGCTCCGAACCACTATAAAACCTCGTGTTTGCGATTGACTGTTCTCATCCCTCCATCTTTATTTAGTTCATACATCTGCGTGTTTTATTTTTTAAATAGTCAAAAAGTTTTAAAACACCCAATTCACCGCCCTCTTGGGTGACCATCTCTGGGCAACAATATGATTCACAGGTTGTCAATGATTCATAATCATTAACATCAAGGATTCCCTCTTGCTTAACCCGTTCATCCTGTCTTGTTAATATGACCTAGCCTATGATGCCAAAGGTAGACATTTGTGACACTATCTATTCTAGGATGCTTACTTGACGTGTACATACATTAACAAGTTGTGATAACAAGTAGATGCCATTACTCAAATTGTCCATGTATACAGTAACACCATTCATAATGATATCACAAAAATATTTCTTTATTGAGAATTTCATAACCGTTTATGGCCAAAAGGCCTACAGAAATTACATTCAATAAGAACGTAGGACAATAATGACAATCACTCAAGACAACTACATGAGAATTGAAAATAAGTTGAGATTTCATAAAGCAAGAACTGGAACAGCTCTTCCATCTCTAACATTCTGGAATCTCTCCTTGTTTCCAAATCTCTCATTGACCTGAAGTTCTTGCAACGAATTGCATATATTAAACGAACTTCTAGTATCTAATACCCAGGTCGAATTATCACATATAGAGAAATTACAAGGTATTATCATATAAATACCTTAATCAGCAATTGATTGCTCTTTCTCTTGCTTGGCCTGTTCGGGTCAAGTGAGGCAAGGTACTGAGGATAATTTTTCTTCTAATGCCCCTGCTTCTTACAATAAAAGCATTCTGCCAGATTGTGGTCAGCCTTAATCTTTTTGTCTGACTTGCCTAAGCACGTTGCACTTTTTCTTTTGATTCTTATTTTTCTTCTTCCCTTTCTTAAAGGTACCACGACCCCTGGACGAACCTCCCACTAAATTTACCGACCCTTTTAGGAGTTGGTGATCCTTCTCAAAAGTTTGTAGTAAACCCAACAATTGGTGATAATTTACTACCAGTTTCGTCATACAAAAGTTGGTGAGAAATGGCAGTACGAACCAGAAAGAGAATTCAGTATAGTATCATTCCCCAATTGATCATGTAGGGAAAATCCGAGAGTGCCTAGGCGCTTGATTAACTCAATCATGTACAATACATGATCGGTCACCGAAGCCCCATCCTTCATACGTGCGCTGAAAATAGCACAACTAGTTTTGTGCCTTTCAACGTCATCAGGAATACCGAATAATTCATTCAACACTTGAATGATGTCTTCTGGCTGTGCATTCTCAAAACGCCTACTAAACTCATCATTCATTGCAGCGAGCATAATGCAACGGACGGTGATATGATCACTGAGCCACTTCTGATAAGTGTCTCTGACCATACCTCGTGCATTAGCAGCGGGCTGCTCAGGTGCCGGATCTGTTATCACATAAAGGATCCATTCATGCTATACCAATTATATAAAGTGTCTCTAGCACAATTTTCAATTTTCTATACCAATTATTGAAGTTGGGACCAGTCAACCTGTTATTATCCAATAATAAGCGAAGTAACAAATTAGTGGTCATTTCTGTATAAAAGAAAATTTGGCTATTAGTATATGAATTGACTAAACACATTAGACTTGGGCTTTAATCTAAAGGTACTTCCACTATTTTATACAAATTGGTAGCCTCTACCTCCAATTCGAAAAATTACTCCTAATTCTTTAGTGGGCGCTAGAACCCAATAGATCGCATATAGGCCCGAGTGTGGCTCATGTTGCCCAAGGTGACAAGCCAAGAGGGGGGGATGAATTGGTTTCTCTTAATTTTTACTATCTTACTTATGTCAATTGATGAGTTAGTGAAATAAACAATGCACAATACAAACACACAAGAAGTATAGTGGTTCGGTGCTCTCCTAAGCACCTACGTCCACTCCCCAAGCGACCCCTTGGGAATTCACTATAATCCCGCGGATTACAGTTGGATTGTTTTCGGGCTCACAATCCAAAAACCTTTACACTTTGGTTTTCCGGGATCACCAAAAACCTATGTTGGTTTTACGGGCTCACCAACGAACCTATGTTGGTTTTACGGGCTCACCAACGAACCTTTACAATTGGTTTTACGGGTTCACCAATAAACCTACATTGGTTTTACGGGCAATAACCTACACCGTTGGTTTCGGGCTTACCAACAAACCTTTACAAGGTGATTAATAAAAGAAGAAGAAATTTAAGCTCCTAGATGAGCAAATATAACATTATAATCTACAAAGAAGAGTTTAGAGAATAGTTATCGCTTGATGAGACTTCTCTCTTCTTTGTCAAGGATGCTTCACTCTTCAAGGGTGGATGGAGCTCTTAATGACTCTTGGAATCTGCTCAACCACTTTCTTTTGACTCTTGAATGAAGCACTTGGATGAAGAAGATTAGGGCACTTGTCTTTCTTGTGTACTCTTTGATATTTTGCAAAAGGATGTTTCTCTGATGAATAGTGCCACTTTAAATAGTTTCCTTCATCCATTGGACAAGCCCCAATGGTTAGAATTCAAAAACTAGCCGTTACTCACTGTTGGAAGGTCAAAAAGTACTTCTGCAGAACTAGCCGTTATGCTTCTGCCCGTGCTTGGGTCGACTCAACTTTTACTGGGGTCGACCCAACTTTCACTTGGGTCGACTCAACCTTTCTTGGGTCGACCCTCTCAGAACCACAGAACCTTGCATTTCAGCCTTCCTTCACTTGGGTCGACTCAACATCTTTTTGGGTCGACTCAAGGTTCAGTTGGGTCGACTCAACTTCCACTTGGGTCGACCCTCTCAGGGTTTCCAGAGAACCTATTTTGAATGTCATTGCCTTTGGGTCGACCCTCATGTTTACTCTTGGGTCGACTCAACTTTCTTTGGGTCGACCCTCTCAGTGTTTCCAGAGAACTGTTTTCTTGAGGCTTGAGGTTTGGGTCGACTCATGCTTTCTTGGGTCGACCCAACTACTGTTCATCCGTGCCATTTTTGCAGAAGTGTGCCAGATGCTTTCTTGATGTGCCGGGGTCGACCAATCAACCTTGGGGTCGACTCAATCCACACTTTGCTGCAACTCAAGGTTAGATTCATCCATATAAACAATGAAATGCATCTTTATCTTATTATACTAATGTACTGAGAGTAACAGACTTATGATGTATCGAATTAACTTGTAACATACTCTTGATTATTGTATTAATCATCAAAATACCACTATCATCCTCAATCTCCCCCTTTTTGATGATTACAAAATATAGAGTATGAGCCTATTGATACTTATCTTAAAATTAGTTTTAAAAGGGCTCAAGTTGCTGAATTTCAGCTTTTCAAATTTGAGAGTGAAGTCTCCCCCTATTTCATCCAAATGTTTCCAATTTGACTTTTGAATTACTCCCCCTTTCTTTTATATTTCATTAAAGATGAAACTTCAAAAATTTGAGATAAAGCATGAGTTTCAGATTATGTATCGAGGTGTGAAAGGTATGTGCCAAATTCTGAAATTCTATGTGCCAAATTCTGAAATTCTTAAATTTTAGATTTAACATTTTCATTGTTACAAATTGCTCCCCCTTAAATGTATATGCTTTCCTATTATAATTTTCAACTTGTTTGTCAACTTATTTCTCTTTCTTGCTCAACTTATTTCTCTTTCCTTGCTTCTCCCCCTTTTTGTTATCATCAAATAGGTGCATGGGAATAGACACAATAATTAACAAACATTTCAGTTCATTGATCAAAATGGAACATTGTAGTACAATAATGCCAAAAAAAACAAATACAATGTTCCTCAATCAAAGTTCAAAGTACATGATCAACACAAAATACATATGAGAACTAGATACATATCCTAGGCTCTAATCAGAATGCTAATATCAGCCTAGGGGTATCTAATGGCTGTGATCTAGTCCTCATCCTCCTAGCATAAGTGGCGAGGGGAGGTCGAGCCTGATGGGACTGAGTCTGGCGTGGAGCTCGGTGAGCTGGATGACTCTGTGCCGAAATCTCTGACTCAGCTGCCTGTGGCACAGATGGTCCATGAACCTCTCTCTCTCTCCGTAGAGCTCCTATCTGCTCTCTAAGATCACTGATCTCAGCAGTCATGATATCTAGTCTGCTCGTCAGCCCATCAGTGATAGTCCTCGCCTGAGCTGACATAAGCTCAGTCATCCTACTCCAAAACTCATCTGTGTCTCCCGCAGGAACAGATGACGAAGGTCCAGCCTCTGAAGGTGCAGTAGGATGATCCGTAGCTCCTCATCCTCAGGGATAGGGTCTCCAATCTCTGGTGCATCACCCTGAATCCCTGCTCCAGCACGTACCCACTGCCCGTTCACCTTCTCATAACCCATGCGAATAAGGGATCGTGCAGTGTATGTGTCAGTGAAAGTAGATGCCTGGAGATCTCTCCCTCTACAGATATATCGTGCTGTCGGAAGATCAAGGTGAGTATCATACCATAAGGCAGGGAGACTCTGGAGTTGCATATACCTTCCTCATCTGCCTCAGTATCATAGCCGGGAGATTCAGGGGAATGCCCTGAATATGTGCTCCATACAACCAGATCTCGCTCTGAAATGAGATCAAATCTCCGCTCTTCGGAAATAAATCCGACCATGAAGTTGTGCAACAACCTCATTTCAGCTGAAAGAGAGCTTGCTATTACATTTTCAGAATAATCGAAGTCTTCATTCTCAAGAATCAACTGCAAGGCTCTCAACTTGTTTTCGGCTTTTCTGGAGTTGCTCCTTCGCAGGGGAGATGAAGCAACTCACTCAAACTCTCTTCGGAAACTCAACCCTAACTCCTCGAACTTCAGATATAAGCCCTCCCATTCCAGTTTTGAGGAAGGCATAGAACTCACGGACTAATCCGGGTAGATCACCACATCTAGGGAGCAAAGATACTCCCATCCTTGCCTTCGGATCCATTCCCCAAACGGAACCCTTCTTGATCCAAAAACTCGGAATGGATCCTTCTCCCCGTGTAACCGGTCTCCCCAAATTTGCAAGTTGTACTGAAGGGGAGGGAGGAGGAGGAGGCTCTACACGTGTCTCACCTTGTGGAGACACTGTAGATGGCTCTGTAGCAGCCCTTCCGCACGGGTGATCCGTGAAACTCTCCGGATCGCTTGGCTACGGCTCTCTTGGGTCCCATTTCTCCAAGATCTTGATGTAATCTACTGTTTGGAGATGATTGGAGGAGATTTGAGAGTGGGGAATAGGGTTTTCGGAAGAGGACAAAGTGAAAACAGTGCCCTAGATGCTCACGGGTCCCCCTTTTAACAGTGGGGTCCCGACGTTGGGTCGACCCTAGATTTTTTGGGTCGACTCAACGTTGGGTCGACCCTATTCTGGGTTGGGTCGACCCAAGTTCAGAAATTTTTCTTTCTCTTCCTTTTCCTTTTAAAAATTTTCTTTCTTCCAATCCTTACAAATTCTTACTGGGACAATGATACATGAGTAAGGAATCTATAGATGACAAGTTTGACTCATGTTTCATGGGTTTTTAGAAATGGGAGGAGTGTATCATGAGACTGCTTGCTCCCTTTTATATCTCTCAATAAAAAGGATCACATATGCCTAATTCCCTCCTAAGCGTGCAAAATCTATCTTCACTCAAGGTTTTGTGAATATGTCAGCTAATTGTTTCTCAGTACATACATGCTCAATACATATGTTTCCATTTTGCACATGATCTCTAATAAAATGATATCTTATTTCAATGTGTTTGGCTTTAGAGTGCTGAACCGGATTTTTAGTAAGGTTGATGGCACTAGTATTATCACACTTTATAGGAATGTTATCTAGCTTAACTCCATAGTCCTCTAGTTGTTGCTTAAGCCATAGTACTTGAGCACAACAACTGCCGGCAGCTATATATTCAGCTTCAGCTCGACAGTGCCACTGAATTCTGCTTTTTGCTAAACCATGATACTAAGTTATTTCCTAAAAATTGACATGTTCCACTAGTGCTCTTCCTATCTAATTTGCATCCAGCAAAATCAGCATCTGAGTAGCAAGCAAATCTAGACAGGAGTCTCTTGAGTACCATAATCCTATGTTTGTAGTTCCTCTTAAATATCTAAGGATTCTTTTAACAGCACTTAAATGTGACTCCTTAGGATCTGATTGGTATCTAGCACATATTCCTACACTAAACACGATGTCTGGTCTACTAGCAGTAAGGTAGAGCAAGGATCCAATTAATCCTCTATAAAGCTTAATATCAATACTCTTTCCTTTCTCATCTTTGTCTAGCTTACTAGTAGGATTCATTGGAGTGCCTACTCCCTTGTGATTTTCATTCCCAAACTTCTTTAGTATTTCCTTTGTATACTTAGTTTGATGAATGAAGATACCTTCTTTAGTTTGTTTGATTTGTAATCCGAGAAAGAAACTTAGTTCTCCCATCAAACTCATCGAATTCTCCGTGCATTAAATCAGCAAACTCTTTGCAAAGATTATCATTTGTGGCACCAAAGATTATGTCATCTACATATATTTGTACCACTAGCAGATTTTCGTCCTTTCTTTTGAGAAAAAGTGTTTTATCTACATTTCCTCTACTGAAGTCATTATTTAGTAGAAATTTGCTTAATCGATCATACCAAGCCCTAGGTGCTTGCTTCAATCCATATAATGCCTTATGTAGTCTAAACACATGATTTGGCAATTCATGATTCTCAAAACCAGGAGGTTGCTCTACATATACTTCTTCCTCTATAAAACCGTTTAAGAATGCACTTTTTACATCCATTTGATACAATTTGAAATCCATGAAACATGCAAAAGCTAGAAGTAATCTAATAGCCTCTAATCTAGCTACGGAGCAAATGTTTCATCAAAATCTATCCCTTCTTCTTGATTGTATCCCTTAGCTACAAGTCTAGCTTTATTTCTTATAACTACCCATTTTCATCTAATTTATTCTAAAGATCCATTTGTTCCAATTACAGAGTTATGCTTTGGTCTCTCAGTTAATGTCCATACATTACTTCTTTTGAATTGATTTAATTCTTCTGCATAGCATTTATCCAATTGGTATCTTTTTCAGCTTCTTCATAAGTCTTAGGTTCTAACTGTGAAACAAAAGCAAGATAATCATTTAAATTTCTAAGAGAGGATCGAGTTCTTACCCCTTGAGATGGATCACCAATGATTAAGTCTTTAGGTGTCCATATGCATACCTCCATCCTTTGGCAAGTCTTGGATTGTGGTGGCACGCAATCATTTTCCTTATCTGAATTGCACGTCATCAAGATTTAATTTTCAAAGTTAATAATTCCTGCATCATCATCAAAATATTTTCTTTCCTAGCAGACTCACTATCAGACTCATCAAATATAATTAACTGACTCTTCGACTACAAGAGTTCTTTTATGAACACTCTGTATGCCCTGCTAGATGTGGAGTATCCTAAGAAATACCTTCATCTGACTTGGCATCAAATTTACTTAGATCCTCCTTGCCATTGTTTAAAATGAAACATCTACATCCAAATACTCTAAGATATTTAGCGGTTGGTTCTTATTCTTCCAAAGTTCATAAGGAGTTTTCTTGGTTATAGTCGTATTAAAACCCGATTTAGAATATGGCAAGCAGTGCTTATAGCTTCAGCCCAAAAGTACTTTGGAAATTTGACTCGCACAACATCGTGCGTGCCATTTCTGCCAAGGTCCTATTTTCCTTTCAACAACCCCATTTTTGTTGAGGCTTCTAGGTGCTGAAAATTGAGTGAGATACCTTTTCATTACAAAATTCTTCAAAGTGTTGATTTCAAATTCAGTTCCATGATCACTTCGAATGCTATTAAGGTGAGCTTCTTTTCATTTATGATATAATTATAATGTTCAAGAATGCTGAAAATGCTTCATCTTATGTGCCAAAAATGAAACCCCATGTACATCTTGAAAAATCATTACTATAACTAGTCCATACTTCTTCCCTCCTAGACTCGCAGTTCTAGTGGTCCAAATAGATCCATATGTATGAGTTCAAAAGGCCCTAGTTGTTGATACTATATCTTGATTTGAAGGATGATTTGTTTGTTTTCCTAATGAGCATGTCCACAAATTTTTCCTTTCAAAGATCAATTTTGGCACATCTTTTATTAATTCCTTCTTGACTAGTTTTGATATTAATTCCATACTAGCATGTCCTAGTCTACGATGCCAAAGCAACTTGTTTCATTTTCTTTCTTCATTAGTAATTAAACATAATCCATTTTTCTGCCTAATTCATGAAGATCTACCATTAAATATTTCTTTGCCTTTGTCCTATAAGTACAATGCTATTATCTTAGGATTTGTGATTATGCATACTGATGCTTCAAATGTGACTTAAACCCTTTATCACAAAATTGACTTATGCTAAGTAGGTTATGTTTCAAACCATTAACTAATAAGACATTTTCTAATGAAGGTATAATGAGTAATGAAATTTACCCTTTCCAATGATATACCCTTTTCATTGTCTCCATAGGTTACTACTCCACCCTTCTTAGATTCCAAGGTGACAAATTGGTCTACGATCACCGGTCATGTGTCTTGAACAGCCGCTATCTAGATACCATCGTTTATCCACTTTATTAGCTGCAAGACACCCCTGCAATCAAGATCAAAATGAGCTTTAGGTACCCAAACTATGTTGGGTCCTTTAGGTTAGTACTTGATGTTCCTTTTGGAACCCAAACTTTCTTGAATTTAAGCTTATAATTATTACTCAATTTTTTTGGCTAGACTTTCTATAGTTACATTCATATGCTTTATGTCCTAATTTATTGCACAATGACAAGTAATATTTTTATTTTTAGCTTTACAAATATTTCTTTAAGTATTTTTGTTTTCTATTTGTTTTATATCCTAATCCAGCCTTATCATATACAGCTTTTTGACTATCAAGAATCATATTTAATTTGGTTGAACTAAGTGTAAACTTATCTACTAAGGATTTATATTTTTCAGCATCTTCTTTTAACTTGACATTTTCAGCAATTAGATTCTTGGTTTCATTTGTGAGTTCCTACTTAATGTTTCATAGTTATGAGATAGTTTCAGCTTATCTTTGATAAGAGATTGATTTTCTTCTTTTAGAACTTTATTTTTATTGATTAGTTTTTTGTGTTCTTCCATGAGTTCTAAAAATGCATCATGTAATTCATCAACAGTAAAATCACATTCAAGTTCAGAATCTACCTCATCGTCATTGGCCATATGGCATATTTGGGCCGTCTCTTGATGATCTTCCTCTTCCGAACTTGACTCCTCACTTTCACTCCATTCAGCCATGAAGTTCTTCTTTTTAAGTTTTCTTGCCATCCACTTTAATTCCGGGCAATCTATCTTATAATGCCCGGGCTTGTTACACTCATAACAAATAGGTGTTTCTTTTCCTTTTCTTTGTCCTTACCCTTTTCTTTGCTTGAGCTACCTTTGAAGAAGGGTTTCTTTTTATGAAATCTCTTCTTACCTCTCATAAATTTTCTGAATTTTCTTCCAAGCATAGCCATTCCTTCTTCATCAAATTCATCATCATCATCAGATTCTTCCGACTCAGTTTTTTTTTGGAGTGGTAGACTTTAGGGCAATGGTCTTTCTTCTCTTGACCTCATCTTCTGAATTTTGCCTCATGGTCAACTCATGGGTCATGAGTGATCCTAGAAGTTCCTCTAATTGCAGTGTATTGAGGTCCTTTGCTTCCTGAATTGCTGTTACCTTGGCCTCCCAAACTCTTGGTAGAGACCTGAGAATTTTTCGCACCAATTCAGAGTTAGTATAAGACTTTCCTAAACTCTTTAGCCCATTTATAATTTCAGTAAAACGAGTAAACATATCAGTTATGGACTCAGTGGATTCCATTTTAAACAATTCATACTTATGTACTAATATGTTTATTTTTGACTCCTTAACTTGATTAGTTCCTTCATGTGTGACCTCAAGTTTATCCCAAATTTCTTTTGCAGAGATGCATGTAGATATTCTATTGAATTCACTTACATCTAATGAACAGTAAAGTACATTAATCGCTTTAGCATTTAATTGTGCTAATCTTCTATCACTTTCATTCCAATCCATTTCTGGTTTGGGTATGATAGTGCCCTCTATACTAATTGTGGGTGTGTGAGGTCCTCTAGTTATAATATACCACAATTCATAGTCTAGAGCTTGAATGAATATCCTCATCCTAGCTTTCCAGTATGTGTAATTTGTGCCATTAAATAGAGGAGGTCTATTTGTGGATTGCCCCTCACTCATAGAACATCCCACTTGGGTTGTCATGATCTTTGACTCTTGATTGTGAGATCAACAAATACTATAGGAGCACCTTGCTCTGATACCACTTGTTGCCCAAGGTGACAAGCCAAGAGGGGGGGTGAATTGGTTTTCTTAATTTTTACTATCTTACTTATGTCAATTGATGAGTTAGTGAAAAAACAAAGCACAATACAAACACACAAGAAGTATAGTGGTTCGGTGCTCTCCTAAGCACCTACGTCCACTCCCCAAGCGACCCCTTGGGAATTCACTATAATCCGCGGATTACAGTTGGATTGTTTTCCGGGCTCACAATCCAAAAACCTTTACACTTTGGTTTTCGGGATCACCAAAAACCTATGTTGGTTTTACGGGCTCACCAACGAACCTATGTTGGTTTTACGGGCTCACCAACGAACCTTTTTACAAATTTTGGTTTTACGGGTTCACCAATAAACCTACACCGTTGGTTTTGCGGGCTCACCAACAAACCTTTACAAGGTGATTAATAAAAGAAGTAAGAAAGTTTAAGCTCCTAGATGAGCAAATATAACAATTATAATCTACAAAGAAGAGTTTAGAGAATAGTTATCGCTTGATGAGACTTCTCTCTTCTTTGTCAAGATGCTTCACTCTTCAAGGGTGGATGGAGCTCTTAATGACTCTTGGAATCTGCTCAACCACTTTCTTTTGACTCTTGAATGAAGCACTTGGATGAAGAAGATTAGGGCACTTGTCTTTCTTGTGTACTTTGATATTTTGCAAAAGATGTTTCTCTGATGAATAGTGCCACTTTAAATAGTTTCCTTCATCCATTGGACAAGCCCCAATGGTTAGAATTCAAAAACTAGCCGTTACTCACTGTTGGAAGGTCAAAAAGTACTTCTGCAGAACTAGCCGTTATGCTTCTGCCCGTGCTTGGGTCGACTCAACTTTTACTGGGGTCGACCCAACTTTCACTTGGGTCGACTCAACCTTTCTTGGGTCGACCCTCTCAGAACCACAGAACCTTGCATTTCAGCCTTCCTTCACTTGGGTCGACTCAACATCTTTTTGGGTCGACTCAAGGTTCAGTTGGGTCGACTCAACTTCCACTTGGGTCGACCCCTCAGGGTTTCCAGAGAACCTATTTTTAATGTCATTGCCTTTGGGTCGACTCATGTTTGGGTCGACTCAAGTTTGGGTCGACTCAACTTTCATTTGGGTCGACCCTCTCAGTGTTTCCAGAGAACTGTTTTCTTGAGGCTTGAGAATTGGGTCGACTCATCCTTTCTTGGGTCGACCAACTACTGTTCATCCTGCCATTTTTGCAGAAGTGTGCCAGATGCTTTCTTGATGTGCCGGGTCGACTCAATCAACTTGGGGTCGACTCAATCCACACTTTGCTGCAACTTAAGGTTAGATTCATCCATATAAACAATGAAATGCATCTTTATCTTATTATACTAATGTACTGAGAGTGACAGACTTATAAATGATGTATCGAATTAACTTGTAACATACTCTTGATTATTGTATTAATCATCAAAATACCACTATCATCCTCAGCTCAGCTAACTCATATACACCTATTGGTAGGTTCTTAACCAATTGCTTCACCAAGCAACTTTTAGTGATGATTTTGCCCTAGGTTCTTCAGCTGGCGTGTGGCGCCTCCACCGAATACTCTAGTTAGATCCAACCATTAAATGATAGGGTTTAGTCTAATCAACTAATAGACGACCACGCCCTAGTGTGGCTCGGCTCACCTGACCGCCTATTGAAGATACACTCAACTCATCATATATTGAATGATAATTCCAATGCTTGATAAGTACCAGGCGTGTCGCGCCTCCAATAATTATCAAAACATTGGACCCATTATCATCCAACTTAATAGGAGGCTATGACTTAGTTATCCCCATAACCATTTTATTTTAGGGACATAATAATTTTAGAGAATTTCATAATTAGGATAGATGAGAAGATCCGATTAGTCTAATTTCTTTCACTGACTTCACCAAATCAGATTAGACTCAAACCGGTTAAGGAGGCACCTAAATCAGTCAAACTGATTTTTCTTAAGGCATGGATCAACTCGAATCTTTAAGTGTTCCAATCAAAATGTGATTGACCATATCAGCCAGGTAAGTGAGATCGGTGGAAGGAATATGCCATTAACTCGACAAAGACGAATCAGTGCGAGTAGCTCCCTATTAAAAACCACCGGTCAAGACTACCAAACTTACCTTAGACACCGACTGGTTAATTAATTTTGATTTGATCATTCAAATGACTCGGGCTCTACCTCTGAGCCTAAATCAAGTTCCATCTTGGTCTAATCAAAGATATGGACTTGATCCATCTACAACTATTGTAAATTGACCAAGAATTTTTTTGACCTAATCTAGTTACTACTTAATTAGATTTGATCAATTAATTCTATTAGTCCATGAATGATTCTAACCTTAGGTCTAACCCAGTCCTAAGAACTTTATTCAAGCTAACCTATATGCCCAAAGAATTATGCAATGTCAATTAATTGAGTTAAAATTCTATTTCATAACATTTAATTCTCAATTGGTTAGACTAATGAAAGTTTTGATCATTGCATATTTCTTTTTAATTACATATTAATTACAATCTTTCAGTTCTTAAAATACATTTTCAGATCTGAGTTTTTATAATTAATCACATGTAATCAGATTTAATTCATATTTAAGTCATTATGTTTTATGTTCATGCATCACATATACATAACAACATGAATTAATACAAACAACATATATCTTGTGTATTTGTTTTTTCACTTTTATTTTTAGATCTGATTTGTTCATTAAAATCAGAGATCATATGAATCATAAATTTTATTTAGATCTAATCTAAATAATATTATAATTTCATATTAATTCATGTTACTTATCCTAACACAACTATGCATCATATGCATCCAAAATTTCAGATCTACTTAATCATGCATAATCAGCTATTAAATCAATCATAAAAAGCACTTTAGATCTAATCTAAATATGTTAATGATTTCAGATTTAATTTCAAGAATTAAAACATAAAAGTTTAAACATGAACTTGGCTCTGATATCACTGAAAGTGAATCCTATGTTCTTTGGTGTTAAGCATTCTGATTATTTTTTTTTTTGAAAACCATGGATGAACCTGATCAGGTTGCCTACGTAACCCTCATAAGGGGGATCAAGCCATACATAGTTCTTTTTAAGTTTCAAAAATGCAGCAAAAAAATCGAATCAAACAATTTAATTCATGCATGCTTACAAGATCAAATCTAGAAATCAGCACCTTAAGAACATATAGGATTATGCCGGAATCGTTTAAACAATTATGCTAAAACTTTCATGCATGATTAACTATCAGATCTGAAAGAAAAACACTCTATTCTGATTAATTTCCGAATATCCATCGAATGGATTTTGAAGATAACTCCATGAGGAGCCCCAAAGAAGGGTAAAACCTCGGAGAATCGGATCTAGATCCTAACTCCAAAATAAAATATTGATGTGAGATTAATACCTTTTATGATGGAAGAAACTTGTCTATCTGATCCTTGACTTTGCAGCCACACACACGAATGGCCTCTATGAGAAGTACATGCGAAGCCCTAGATAGATCGTCTTCTGCGGAAGTGCTAGCTCGCGCAGGAACATTGCAATGGCTGAAGCTTTCTTCTTCTAAACACTCAACCTTTGATTGTTCTTGAAGGATATGGAGGATGGACATGAGGAAGAATAAGAAGAAGGGATGGAGGCCCTCAGAAAATTTTTCAGAATTTTTTGAAACCTCTAAATATTGAATATATTGAACCCAAGGCCGACCCCCCCCCCACGTATCACACCTAATTTAGCCAATTAATTTGGCTGATAAAATTCCCCAAAAATTCTGGTGGTTTGGCAGGTAAGAGGAGATAAACATATCCAAATTTTGTACATTTTGGATTCCTAAAAGATAGGAATTCATGCGTCCAAAGTTCAGCCGCAGATCATCCTATTTCATGCGCCATGCAATCCCTACAAATTAGAAAATTCATCTAAATCTTTCTAGGAATATTTAAGGCGCCATTTTTGTAGAAAATATATCCCCACACCTCCTCTCTTCTCACACCAATTTTTGGCTAATAATAAAGAGGATAAACATGAAAAATATTGGGGATAAATTAAGGTGTCATTCTTCTTCAAGAAGATAAGGATGGGTTCCTAAAATTTAGGAATTCTTCTCCTTATCCAATTTTGATTATTTGGACTCATAATCCTCCTCAAATAAGGTCTTCTAATTTATTTGGATCAAACCCAATCCAATTGGGTCAAGTTTCATCAATTGGGTCAAGCTCAATCCACTTAGGTTGAACCCAATCCAATTAGATCAAACTCTGATGCAGCCCAAATTGAATCCTATTCAATTTGGCTCAACTTAAGCCCAATTACTCAATCAAATTAAGTTCATTAGCAATCTAATTGCTAATTAATCCTTCAATAATTCAATAATTATTTTAATGCAACTTTTGCTTTGGATAATTTGTCAATCGAATTGACCAAATTATCCCTGAATGATTCTTAATCATCAATCAGCCATTGATCAACCTAGAAACTTCTATTCATGTGACCTCATAGGTTCGAACCTAAGCTGGTAGTATAGAAACGTCTTTCTACACTATTCGACGTGACCATCTAGCAATGTAACCGACGTCCGGATAGGCCGAATATATGCGAAGCAAATTTCTGGAACCCTGGACTATGGTTATTGTATAATTCAATCCCTTTGACTCCTAATGCCAGGATAACTTAGAGCTCACTGTCAATCCTATGGCCACGGGAGAGAAGTCCTAAGGGCATACCATCTCATTGGTTTCTGAGCTTTCTCATAAGAACAACTGAGAAATCCTTCACTGCCACAACTCTTGATGAGCCTGCTCTCGTCACCTAGCTAGTCTAAGCACTCTCTTCTGGTCTGAGCACCGTTGGAATTAGTACATCCATTATGTGATTAACTTTAGATATCTCGTGACTCCTCACTGGGATTATCCTGGCCAAGATTTGCTAAATTAATCACAAGACATTATCTCTTGTTTTCAGGAGGGGTCAATTTCATCTCGACTCACAACTGACTACGCAAGTACTTGACTGCACCCAGTGATCTTCCATCACTGAATTAGAAATTCAGGTAGTCCGGTACCAAAGTACATTGAGTTGCTTGCGAGTCACAGATTGCGATCTCAGGTCAGAGGGCCAAACTTATACCCATATCCACTCGGAACATCTCTTGACAGTAGAGCATTCTGAAATTGGTCACGTTCAGTGAAATGTACTCCTATACTTCACATGTGTAGCATATCAGTGTCTCCACACTCCTGGTTAAGAGGACAACCAATGTATATGTCACACAACGACCTAATCTCGATAATGCTATCGTCCCAGTAACAACATATCATTTGGTCGCGAACCAGTTTAAGAACTCAAAGATAAAACCTCCTTATCATAACATAAGTCCTAAGGACTTCATCATATAAGAGTTCATTTGAAGATGAAATGATGAATAATGCCAAATAACACTTTATTAATTTGTCAATTCATTTACAAAATTCAATCATTAATATGCTGACAATTGACATTTAGGATACAAATCCCAACATGCTTGATATTGGAACAATCCCTGCATTGATGCAAAGACCCGTGATGAGCACTCCTAGATACCTCATCGTGCCCTTCTGCTCGCCCACTCCTAAAATTTTCTTGATGGAGGCCTTCATCTGTAGCATGATTCTCGGACTAAAGCAAATGGTAGACTTGGCCCGATTGACCCATTGACCAGAAGCAGCGTAGCAAATCTCAAGAATCCTCTGTATCACCCTCGCTGCTCGCCTGATCATGCGAGCCAGCAATATGCAGTCGTCGACGAATAGGAGGTGCGAGATCTAAACAAATGTCGGCATTGGCCTATAGACCTCCAAGGCCCAAATCTTAGTAGCATGTCGAAGGGCTCTAGGCAACTCATCTGAACACAGGATGAAAAGCAATGGAGACAGCGAGCATCCCTATCGAAGACCAACTGAAGACTCGAAGAACATGTGGCATACCATTCACTAGAATGGCAAAGGAAGGATCCTACACATCCTAGCACCTAGCCAATCCAATCCTCATGAAACTCAAAACTCAACAACGAGCACTGCAAGAAACCGCATTTCATTCTGTCATAGGCCTTCTCCATTTCCAGCTTGATTCCATCAAGCTCCTTTGGCTCGGGGCTTTTTAGAGGTTGAACATGAACTCCTGGGCAATGATAAGTACATTGTCAGTGATGCTTCGGCCTCCTACAAAGGCTCTCTACTCTGAGTTGATAAGTCTCGGTAAGATGCTCCTCAATTTTGGCGACTAGGATCTTCATCATAACCTTGTACAAAGTGGTGCACAAGTTGGTTGATCGGTAGTGGCCCGACTCCATGGCATCTTATCTTTTCGAGATCATGGTGATAAAGGTCCTCTTTCAATCCTCAGGCATAATTGCTGAGCTAAAGAACTACTAGATAGCCTCTACCACATCCTGTCTGATCAAAATCTAGTATCTCCTAAAGAAAGCAGGGGAAAAGTCGTCTGGTTCCAGAGCCTTATCCTCACCTAAAGCCCAAAATGCCACCCAAATTTCCTCGGTAGAGATTGGGCTAACCAACGCTGCATTCTCCTCCTCAATGACCATAGGCAATGGTTTGGCATGGATGGTGGGCTCTCGCTGCCAGATTGATTTGTCCACCTGGATCTAAAGAAATGCTCAAACACCTCTCTGATGGTTTGAAACCTCTATCATCTAACCATCGGGTTCCAAACGAATTTGATTATGTTCCTCTACCTCTGGATGATCGTTAACTGGTAGAAGAAACTAATCTTTCAGTCTCCTCCCTGATCCTCTAAATTCGGGACTTCTGCCTCCATAGGGTTTCCTATTGCCGAAAAAAAGAGTCATGAAAGAAAAGCTAAGACTTGAGCTCCCCTGGTTTTCCTCTCTACACCTCTAAGGACTACAATTTAGTAATGGCAGCTTCAACCTCCTCTACCTTCCTGAATAATTTGCTCACGTCAATCCAATTCCACCGTTGTAGTCGCCGGCTTGTTATCTCTAGCTTGCAGGACACTGTATACATAGTGTTCCCCTACACTGGCACCCCACCATGCCTCCCGAACAATCTCCCAGGATTGGGGGTACGAGAGCCAAAATTTTTCAAACCTAAAGGGACAACAATAAGAAGATGAGAATGAGGTACTCACCCAGATCGAGCAATGGTCTGAAACAATACGGGGAGATGGCTCACACAGTAGTCCAGATAGCTCTACACCCACCCACCCATGGCGAAGACTTTGTCCAGCCTTTCCCAAACTCTAGCTTGCCACTGCCGATTATTGTTCCATGTGAATCTCGAGCCGACGAGGCCCAAATGCATCAAGCAGTTGCCCGTGATGAAGTTCTAGAACTCTCTGACCTCCCTCTTATTGAGAAAAGAGTTTTTCCTAGCTTCTCTTGTGGGCCATCAATACAATTAAAATCTCCAGCCACTATCAATGGGTGTTCCCCTATTGTTACAGCTTAGATACCTCTTCCGATAGGACCCTTCTCTCCCTGAAATCTGTGTTGGCATATATAGCAGCTAAAATCCATAGAACTCCATTGCCTTCAAAAATCATCATAACTACCTGCTTTCACATTCATTGAATATATCTAATTGCAAGCTCCCAACCTCCAAGTGGCAATTACACCACCCGACAAGCCTCGAGATTCCATTATGTCGAAGCCCCAAGAACTTGAAAAGGCCCACCTAGCATGCTGTAAATTCCTTTCCGAAAGTTGGTTTCAAATAGAACACATACCTCCGAATTATGTAGCTGAACCAATCTCTCAAAGGTTGGAGCGAAGGTGGGCTTCCCATGTTGGATCCCTCGCACCCACAGAAAAATTCTGAACACAGCGGAAGGCATGCGCGAGATCCCGTTCACGCATGAACAATATTTAAAATCGTTGTTTGTAGATAGAATTAGATTAAATAATTTTTATATCTGTAAGAAGATTAGATCTTCACCTTGTGCGGGTAGATGATCACTACAAACAGATGGTCGTGGTATTTGATGAAGGTTCGCTTGAAGCCGCACATGCGTCCGGTCTCTACGGGTATCCATACGAAGCAGAGGACCGATTAAAGCTCTCTTGTCTCTCCGGGGTGCTATCTTCCTTGAAGAGACAACTTTTGATGGCTGATATCCTCCCTTTGAATCAACTCTTGATTGGCTTAGGAAGGAGGAAGAAGAAGGTTGGATCAAGGAAGAAGAATACACGCACTTGCAGCCTTTTCCCTTTGCTTGGCATTGGATTCAAAAGAGAGAAGGAAGGATGCCACCAAAGCTTCTTCTTTTCTTCTCCTTGCTTGCAGCTGAAACAAGAGAAGGGGAGAGGGGATCACGGTTGGAAAGAGAGGGCTTGAATGCCCTAGGATGCCGCCCCATGCCTCCTCTTATAGGCGTGTGGAGCTCCTACTATTTAGGAGCTCCTAACCTATCTCCAAGATGGGGCGCCGGCCCCTCTTTGTTTGCCGCACTAAGGAACCAAAAGAGGAGAGGCATACGCCCCTCCTTCTTGGTTAACCAAAGTATGAACCAATTTGGGTTTAATCCATGTAAGTCCTAATCTAATTAGAACCCAAATGAATTATGACTCAATTGAACTCTTCAACCCTAATCCAATTAGGAGTCATCTTAATTCATTAGATTAATAATTAATTAGAATTTAAGAAATCCTAATCCAATTAGGACATATTCAATTTTTGAAAGTGATTCCTAGGTTTTTCGGTGTTTAGCATGCCGAATTTTTTTATTTTTGAAAACCATGGCTGAACCTGATTGGGTTGCCTAGTACCCCTTCATAAGAGGGATCAAGCCATACATAGTTTTTTTTAAGTTTTAAAAAATGCAGCGAAAAATCGAATCAAATAATTTAATTCATGCATGCTTACAAGATCAAATCTAGAAATCAGCATCTTAAGAACACATAAGATTATGCCGGAATCGTTTAAACCAATTATGCTAAAACTTTCATGCATGATTAACTATTAGATCTGAAACTTAAAAAAAACTTTGTTCCAATTAATCTCCGAATATCCATCGAATGGATTCTGGAGATATCTCCATGAGGAGCCCCAAAAGAGGGTAAAACCTCGAGGAATCAGACCTAGATCTTGACACCATAATAAATGATTAATGCTAGATTAATACCTTTTATGATGGATGAAAGTTGTGGATCTGATCCTTGACTTTGCAGCCACGCACACGAATGGCCTCTACGAGAAGTACATGCGAAGTTCCTGAAGAGATCCAATCCTGCGGAAGTGCTAGCTTGCGTAGAATTTCTTGAGGCTGAAATTTGATCTTCCTAACGCTATCAACTTTTGATCTGCCTTCTTGGAAGAACTTGGAGGAAAGATTTATAGGGATTGAAGAGGACTTAGATCTGATCTAAAGACTCTTATTAGGGATCCCTAACACTAATGGTGCGATGGACTTAGAGGAGGAAGAAGTCAGCTAGATTGAATGCAGAATTTTTCCATGCATGAACTAGGGTTCCTCTCTTTTCTTTTCCCCTTTTTTTCTTCTTTTTCTCTTTTTTTTCCTTGAATTCGACCATCAGCTGATGGAGGTTCTTTTAATGTTGCTATCCCCTCTAACTTCATGCCAACCATCCCATATTTGTGGAGGATTTTGTGGGTTTTGAATTTTGAATTCAAAATTCAAGTTCATGTGCCATTACATGATGAAGCTTGATCTAATCTAAACCATTCATCATGTTGCCACTTTCCTCTTTCAATTTCGAAATTCCCATGCCCCCAATCAGATTAGAGGGTCACGTGGTGATTTTGTGGTGATTAAATTCGAAATTCAACCTTAATTAGAAGTGAGATAAAGATAAGGATGACATATGCCATGAAGAGAGAGTATTTGATCTTATCCAATTCTTTTCATAAATTTATCTCTCCATTTGATCCATCTAATGATGAAAGAGGTCTCTGATGTTGCCAAATATCCCATGGCACCATTAAATAAATTAAATTAATTTTTAATCATATTAAAAATCAATTTATGGCGCCATGCATGGATATGTGACAAGTGGATTTCAAGATCCGAACAGTTTCAGATCAAACCCATTTAATTTAATTAAATCCTAACAATTAGAATGATCCAATTACCATAAGTTGAACCTAATCCAATTAGGTCAATCCCTATATTAAGCACAAATTTAATCTAATTTAATTTGGTCAACCTAAAGTCCTCTTGATTTAGACCTAATCCAATCAGGTCAAAAATCCTGATTGAGCCTAGAATTGAATCTAATTCAATTTGCTCATCCTTAGTCTAATTACTCAATCCATTGAGTTCATTAGCAATCTAATTACTAATTAATCCTCCAATAATTATTTTAATTTTTTTGATAAGATAATTTGCCAATCGAATTGACGCAAATTACCTCTGAATGATTCTTATCATCTCATCAGCCTCTTGATCAATCCAGAAATCTTCTATGTGTGTGACCTCATAGGTTCGAACCTAGCCGGTAGTATAGGACGACTTCCTATACTAATCGATGTAACCATCTAGCAATGGTATCCGAACGTCCGGATAGGCCGAATATATGCGAAGCAAAATTCTGGAACCCTGAACTATGGTTACTGTATAATTCAATCCCTTTGACTCCTAATACCAGGATGACTTAGAGCTCACTGTCAACCTATAATTAGTACATCCATTATGTGATTAACTTTAGATATCTGTGACTCCTCATTGGGATTATCCTAGCCAAGGTTTTTGCTAAATTAATCACAAGATATTATCTCCTATTTTCAGGAGGGGATCAATTCCATCTCGACTCACAACTGACTATGCAAGTACTTGACTGCACCCAGTGACCTTCCGTCACTGAATTAGAAATTCAGATAGTTCGGTACTAAGTAACAATGAGTTGCTTGCTAGTCACATATTACGGTCTCAGGTCAGAGGGCCAACTTATACCCATATCCACTCGGAACATCTCTTGACAGTAGAGGCGTTCCGGAATTGGTCACGTTCAGTGAAATATACTCCTACACTTCACCTGTCTGGCATACCAGTGTCTCCACACTCCCTTGGTTAAGAAGACAACCAACGTATATGTTACACAATGATCTAATCTCGATAATGCTGTTGTCCTTGTAACAACATATCATTTGGTCGCGAACTAGTTTTAAGGACTCAAAGATAAATCCTTCTTTATCATTAATAAGTCATGAGGATTCATCATATAAGAGTTCATTTGAAGATGTACAAATGATGAATAATGCCAAAAAAAGACTTTATTGATTTATCAATTTATTTGCCAAATTCAATCATCACATGCTGACGATTGATATTTAGGATACAATTTCAACAACTCCCACTTAGCTAAAGCCAATCGGCACACGTATCTACTTACCCATCTTCGACCTGTGTTCGTTGAACTCTTTGATGCAGGACTTTGGTAAATGGGTCCAGCCAGATTTTCTTTTGTATCAATCTTCTGAAGATCAATATCACCTCGTTCTATAATCTCTCGAACCAGGTGATAGCGTCGCAAAATATGCTTGATCTGCTGATGTGCTTTAGGTTCCTTTGCCTGAGCTATGGCTCCAGTGTTGTCACAAAATATAGGAACTGGGAGGACCTATCAATGGAAGGTGCCACTTGCAGCCTTGGTGATGAACTTGCGCAACCATAACGGCTTTCTTGGCTGCATCCAGATGCTACGATGTATTCTGTTTTCATATGTAGAATTTGCCAACTGTATGCTGCTTGGAACTCTTCCAGTAGATGACCCCACCCTTAAGAGTAAAAATATATCCCGACACGCTCTTGCTATCATTTTGTATCTGATTGAAAAACTTGAATCGGTATATCCTTCAAGTTTTAAGTCCAGAACACCATAGACAAGCCACTGGTCTTTAGTATTTTCTCAAATACTTAAGAATGGTTTTACAACCTTCCAGTGGTTGCTATCTGGATCAGACTGGTATCTGCTCAACTACTCCTAGTGAGTATGCACGTCTGGTCTAGTACATGTCATGGCATACATTATAGATCCACTGCCCGAGCATATGGAATTCTATCCATACTCTCTCTTTCTTGAGGGGTTGTCGGACAATCCCCTTTAGAAAGGTTAATTCCCATGGCCCATCGGAAGATAGCCTTTACTGAACCTCTTCAGTATAGTATCAATGTATGTCGATTGAGATAATCCAAGCAATCTTCTAGATCTATCTCTAAAGATCTTCATCCCTAGGATGTAAGATTTTTCTCCCAAATCCTTCATGGCAAATTGAGATGATAGCCAAACTTTTATTCCTTGTAATGCAGGAATGTCATTTCCAATTAAAAGAATGTCATCCACATACAAAATAAGGAATATAATAACGGAACCATTTGCCCATTTATAAATGCAAGGTTTCTCTTCATTCTTAATGAAGTCATACAATTTGATCACCTTATCAAGTCGTATGTTCTAACTCCGTGAAGCTTGCACACCTTAGACTCATCTGTAGATATAAAACCTTCAGGTTGCATCATATACACCTTCTCTTCTAAATATCCATTTAGAAAAGCGGTCTTTACATCCATTTGCCAGATTTTATAATCTAAGTGTGCTGCTATCGCATGCATAATTCGAATGGATTTGAGCATTGCCACAGGAGAAAACGTCTCATCATAGTCAATACCATAACACTGACGATATCCTTTGGCAACTAGACGAGCTTTATAGGTCTCTACCTTTCCGTTTGCGCCCCGTTTCTTTTTGAAAATCCACTTACACCCTATGGGTTTAATCCCTTCGGGTGGGTCAACTAATGTCCATACATCATTGACCTTCATGGATTTCATTTCGGATTGCATGGCTCCAAGCCATGCATCAGAGTCATACCTCTGCATAGCATCCATATAGGTGATCGGATCCTCATCGTTTTCATCAAGTTCGACAGGATCCCTATCCCAGACCAAAAAATCGTAGTATCTGTCCGGCTGACGTGGTACTTTATCTGATCACCTTAATGGTGCATCTAAGATGGGTTCTGAATCTGATCTAATCAAATCCGACTCAATTGGTTCAGTGGATGGTGTCAGATCTTCTACATGTTGAACTTTCCTAAGCTCAACATTAGAGCTTTTAGTTCCTTCACTAAGGAATTCTTTCTCTAAGAAAACAGCTCTATTGCTTACGAACAACTTTTGTTCTTCAGCAAAGTAGAAGTAATATCCTTTAGTTTCTTTAGGATAACCAACAAAGAAACATCTGTCAGACTTGGGTTCAAGTTTGTCCGTTTTTAAACGTTTAACATATGCCGGATGTTCGTCCTTTTCCTGTCTACCTAAAAATATGCTAGACAGATCGTTGTTAGAATCGACGAACAAAAGTTAATTTAAATTCTACTCTTACCTTTCCTACTCGAAGAATAGTGGTTGTAAGAGGTCGATCCACAGGGAGGCGATTGGAGTTGCATAAAAATTAGAACATTCACTCGGATTTGAAATCAATTTTTGAATTATAAAAGAAAAAACATGATTTTGAGGATGTTGATATGATTTTCTAATTGAAACTAACTAAAGGGAAGAAAGAAAACTTGTAATTGAATTCTAATGTAGAGTAGGGGTCGATTCCTGAAGACGTAATATAAATGAAAACTGCAGATCGAATATCGAAGAAAAATTTTAAAATTATCTTAAAACTAAGAATTCCAAAATGCATAAAATGAATTGCAGAAATTAAATTGAAGCTTAAAACATAGATTGCATAAAAGATAAATGTATGGATTGCATAAAAGGAAAATTACAAAAATAAAATGAAGATTGGAAGCTTAATGCTTCCTCCTTCTACAAATAAAAGAAAAACAAGAAAATTGCATTTTCTTTCCCTCTCTCTCCCATGGTGGGCCTTCAACATAAAATATATTTTTTTTATTTCTTTCTTCTTCCCAAGAACAGAGCAATGCTCTGTTTATTGGCCTCCACCCCGAGCACTCCCCTGTTTCACAGCTGAGAGCCCCTTCTTATAGGTCGCCCGAGCCTTGATTTCGTATGGAGATGAGGAGGAACAGGCGCCTGGGATCGTGCACGGGATCTCTTCTTCGGAACGGACGCGGGATCATAGGAAGGCTGAGAGGTTGATTCGGGAAGGGAGGAGGCTGATCCAGTTGATTGGGCTGCCAGATTGGAGGCGGAAGGTTGGAAGGAGGACGTGGATCTGCTCCGGGATGCTTGGATGCTGGGAATCCGGAAGAGGCTTGCCGTCGGAAGGAGCTGGATTACCGGCTGCTGGGCGTGGTGATCGACGGGAGATTTCATGCGCTGGTGAGGAGGCGATGATCCGTGGGATTGGAAGTGGAAGGCAGCTGGGTCTGCGGTGATCAATGGGAGGGATCACCGAGGAGGCAATGATGGCGGTGAAGACGTGGACGCTATGGGAGGAGACGCAATGGATCTGGGGTCGTGATCGACGGGAGGCACCGCACGGGCCGGCTGCAAGGTGGGGATGACGCGGAGGAGCCCGATCACGGCTTGAATGGGGCGTTGGGAGATCGCTGGAAATCACGCCTTGCTGGGACATGGATCATGGCTTGATGCTGGGACCACGGCCTTGGGGAGACGCCGGTGATGAGGTGGAAGATGAATACGGACGCGTGATGCTGGGAATCCGGAAGAGCTGGCACGGGTGCTTGGCTTGGCTGAAAATGGGTCATGTGCCAGTTTCTGCAATGGAATTGGGTTTGGAGGAAGGTCTGGGAGATACCATTTCCATCCAATTAGTCATATGAATAAAATAATGTGATATGAAATTTGGCTTGTAGACAGACGGACTAAGTTCGTCACGGGTCATCTGTTCTGACTAGAGGTCAGTTGCAAGTCTTTCAAGTCATGGGTCCACCCAGCACCTTATAGTTATGACATGGCCAATTTAGATTTGTCCAAAATTATTTTCCAAAAGCACAAAAGAAATGGAGCCGATTCGGACCCAAACCCGACTCGGACCCGATTTGAAGTCAAATTTGTACTCAATGTGCATTTATCTCTAATTTATACTAATCTATGTTAAACCCGAATATAATATTAATCTAGTGATTATCATTATTAGTTAGCAATAACACTAATTTTAGTAACATGTAGGTCGCACTTTTGTGCTCTCATCACACCCCCCAACTAGCTTATTGCTAGTCTCTTGCAATTCAGTGCGAAAATGATAAAATGAGAGAGCAAATGTGTTATTTATTATATAAATATCCTAAGATAAATACTCACTTTCGTAGAGCATTACGATTGCACTTAGCATGTGCAACAAGCCGTTAAACCCCTAGGTTACCCTAGCGGACGAGTGTTGTCTCGTGAGGGTTTGTAGTGAAGTTACCCACAAACTTCATCAGTCAGGAATTTCCAAATTTTAACTCGAAATTTGAACAAGTATTACTGTATGAAACTAGAATTGCAAGGACAATAGAGACTTGTTGTTATCATATTTAAACAGACTCTAACTCAAGTTTCATTACACCCCATCTATCTGCTAACAAGTCAAGAATGTAGTGAGGTGCAAGATAGTATCATATAAATGAGTGGCTTTCACTTACTTCCAACATGATCATTCCAATTTTCAAGACTTTCTAGAGTTAAATGGTAATGAACACCCCGGATTTATTTATTCTTTTTTTTTTTTCAGACTGAATGCTAATAAGAATGACTTGTGCAATATCTAGCCTTATTAAGCTTTCTAGCTAACCCATGTAGCGAGTGTTAGGCCAATGACCCCCGATCCAGATGGCTCAGGGCACTAGGTGTAGAGACACCCTAACAGGCTTAATAACTCAAGTTAACTAGGCTTCAAGGCCAAATTAGTCACTCAGAGTTTAATCTCAATGTCCTCACCTTTTTACGCGAACACTCGCTGCTTGCCAGGCAGGAGGCCCGGTTACTCAGTGAGGAGACTTAAATTAAACTCATTATTTTATTTTATCTCTTCTTTTTTTTTCTTTTTTTTTTTGGTTAGGTTAGGGTGTTCATCACACATATAACTCTAAATTATCCCAAAATTAAAAGTATTCATATTAGTCGTAAGTTTACATACCCCACTATTTATGTGCTTACGTGTAGGTGCTAACTCATCTTGTATCATGTTAGCAGAAGATAGGTGGGACGACAACTCAAGCTAAAACTGCTATCATATTCCTTAACTCAAAGCTATTGTCAAAGCAATTCCTACTTTATACAGCCAAAAAGATTAGATTTTGAGTTAAAAATTTGAAATCCCCTTTTTTTTATTATATTTTTTTAAAATTTTAATATTTTTTTAATTGCATCAAAAATATTCTCTCCCCCATACCTAAATCTAACATTGTCCTCAATGTGAAAGAAAATTTAAAACAGTAATAGGATAGAGGAGAAGTTACCTGATATGGTAGGTAAAGTGACAATAGGGGCAAAAATCACAAACCTGCAAATTTTTTTTTTTTTGAAAATATTTACATGTTGGGTTGCCTCCCAAGAGCGCTAAGTTTTATGTCTTCAGCCAGACAAAATATAAATCCCCATTTTTTTCAACCATTATCTAAGAATGGTTTTGGAAGAGTCCGATGAAGAACAGTCGGCTGGTGACGATCTATGCTTATAAGGGGAACAGAACTAGGAGGTGCATGCTCGACCACTTCCTCGGAATGGGCAAGGTAAGCCTCTAAAGGGTCCTTATTATAGGTTTGTAAGAAAGTCTCCTGAACCAGACTTTCAATCATGTCAACTTCATTGATTTCTTTGTCGTCTGGTGGTTGTTTACTTATGTTGAAGACATTAAGCTCGACTTTCATGTTGCCAAAAGATAACTTCAGCATCCCATTTCGACAATTGATCACAGCATTTGCTGTGGCTAAGAAGGGTCTACCTAAAATTATAGGTGTGTGATTGTCTGGATGTATTACAGGTTCGGTCTCAAGGATAACGAAGTCCACAGGATAGTAAAACTCATTTACTTTCACTATTACATCCTCTACAATCCCCTTGGGGTACTTCACTGTCCTATCTGCTAAGGAAAGGGTAATATTTGTAGGCTTTAATTCCCCCAAACCTAACTTTTGGTACACATAGTAGGGAAGTAGATTCACACTGGCTCCTAAATCTAATAGGGCTCTCTGGATGATCGTCTCTCCTATTTTCATTTCAATGGTGGGGCAACCAGGATCTTTGAATTTCGGGGCAATCTGTTGTTGAATGAGAGATGAGGCTTGTGCAGCCATAACAGCTTGCCTAGGAATGCTGGTTTTTCTTTTGACCGTGGTGAGGTCTTTCAAGAATTTTGTATAGGAGGAAATTTGTCTTATGGCATCGAGAAAAGGTATATTTATCCGAACAGTTTTAAAGACTTCCATGATTTCATCAAAGTTAGATTGTTTCTTGGAGTCCTGAAGTCTACTGGGAAAGGGAACCTTAGGTTTGTATGTTTCTATGGGTTCTTTCTTTTTGTCTGATTTATCCTGTTCTTGACCCTTCTTCTGAATAGGGTTCTTATCGGATTCAGTTTTATTTTCTTTTTCATGTTCAGGAAGTTGGACTTTATTGTCCACTTGCTTGCCAGACCTTAAAGTGGTAATCGCCTGGACTTCATAGGTCGGATTTCCATTAGAATTGATTTGATACTGACCTATCTGACCTTGATTTTGTTGTCTACTAGGGTTAGGCACTGGTTGACTAGGTAGTTCACCTTTCTTTCTATCCCCTAGAGAGTTAGCTATTTGGCTCAGGCTAACCTCAAGTTTTGCAATTGCTTGCGCATAGAATTGGTTAGTCTGAGCTTGGGCTGTATTGGTCTGTTGTTGTTGTTTGATAAAATCTTGTTGTTGTTTCATCATATTAGCCATCATGGTTTCTAATTGTGAAGGTTGCTGTGGGATAGGGGCATTATAAGGCGGTACAGATGGAACCAAAGGTTGGTTCATTTGTGGTGGACCTATCCTGGGGAAGTTGTTTTGAAAACCTGGTGGACCACTTTGATGCTGAATAGGTTCATTTTGCTTGTATGAGAAATTTGGGTGGAACCTATTATCAGGGTGGTAAACTGGGCTGAACGAGTTGGGAGTGGGCTTCTTAAAGGCACTATATGAATTTAGAGCATTTGCTTGCTCGGCCTTTATGATGGGCAGATTAGGGCAGCACTCCACTAGATGCTCCGGACTGTTACACAAGACACACAAACTATATGACTCGTGTTCCACTTTCATGATGGGATTTGACTCTTTGTATGAACTCGAACTAGTGGAAACAGTAAAAGCATCAAACTTTTTACTTAAATTGTTCATCCCATTCACTAGGTTGGACATAACATTTTTGAGTTCTGGGTCTGTTTTCATTTCATAATTACCTGGTTTTCTAGACCCGAACTCATCTCTATTTACTTCCTCACCATAGCTACTCCAATTTTGGGCGTTCTCGGCTAAGTCAACAAGAAATTCATAGGCTTGATCCGGGGTTTGGTTCATGAACCTACCCTTGTGCATGGACTCAATCATGTTTCTATGTGCCGGAGTTAGTCCTTTATAAAAGAAATGTACTAGATCAGCCTTGTCAAGCCCATGGTGCGGGCATTTGACTAACAGATCATGGAATCTTTCCCAAAGTTGGGAAAATTCCTCCTCAGATTTTCCTCTAAAAGTTCTGATGGCATCCTTAATTTTTTCAGTTTTTACCATGGGATAGAACTTAGCCATGAACTTCCTAGACAACTGTTCCCATGATGTGATGGAATTTGAAGCAAGGGAATACAGCCATGCAGCAGCACGATCTTCTAAAGTCATGGAAAACAATCTTAATTTAATACCCTCTTCATCTAAGTTTTGATTTCTAAATGTTTGACAGATTGTCAAAAACTTGTTTAGATGAATATAGGGTTGTTCACTCTCGAACCCATGAAACTTGGGTAACATGTTTATTGTTGCAGCCCGAATTTCAAATTGGGCTGCATTATTTATTGGCAATACTATACATGTAGGTGGACTAGCGGATGCAGGAGCGAATAATTCATTCAGGGTTCTAATATGTTCACCCATTGTAGAGATCGACGGTTGGTTTACAGTTCGCAGGTTATGATGAAAAGTTCTGTCAATCTCAGGATCAAATGGGGTTAACTTATCCCTTAATGACCTTCTACCATGCATACATTTTCCACAACTTAATTAGACTCAAAAATTTTTTTTTTTTAACGAAATCCTAAAAGATTAGAAGAAGGGCTAGACCAAGATGACCACAATCAACACCACACAATAATTTGACCCTATTAATTTTAGAGCTAAGTGAGGTTTAGTAGCTTCTTATATCTAGTTGCATAGAGACTTATCAGGTTAAAAAAGTTCCTGAAATTCTCTCTAGATTAGACAGCTCCTAATCTCCCTTTCAGATTAAGCTTGAGCTTACCAGTTAAGTGATCCAGTAACCAGTGACCAGGAAAGTCCCGGGGTGTGCGGTGGTGCCAGAAGGGATACATCGATACCACAATACCCGTAACAGTTCTCACTGTTGTAAAACTTTCCTAGACATCACCAATTACTAAATCCTCACTGGAGTGGCTTTCAGCCGCTTCTTTCCAAGAGCCTAATTGAGCTCGAAAATCCTAAGGCCAACGTCTAATTTGATTTTAATTTAATTTGGCTTAGGATAAGTATGCAAGGTGGTGATTTTGGGCTAAGGACAGGTAATGACTTTCCGACCTTATCTTTTTAATGGGTTTTGCCCTTAATTACTTTATGCAAATGCTTAATACTAAATGCAGCAAATAATCAATATTTTTTTTTTTTTAAAGTTTATGCAATGTCCTTAGGTTGTATTGATTAAATGAGCAAGCAATTTTTTATTTTTCTTATTTTTATTTTTTGTTAATTTTTTTTTAATATATAACAATAACTTGAATGTAAACTAAACACAATCCTTATGCGTCAGTCAATCTCCGAATGCCCGTTGAATAAGCTCTGGAGATTACTCCGTGAGGAGTCCCAATAGAGGTATGATAACCTCGGAGGATTGCACCCTATCAATTACTAGCAAAAATAATAATTTTTTTTATATTTTTTGATTTAATTAAAAAAAAATTTTCTTTTTAAACTTCAAATTTCGAATCTCAGAATTCAAATTTTGAATTTAAAAAATTTTTGAATTTTTGAATTTTTTTTTAATTTTAATTTTTTTTTGAATTTTAAATTTCGAATTTCAAATTTCAGAATTTAATAACTACGAAATTATTAACTAGAAATTATCAAAATAAGAAAAATTAATAAAAATAAAAATAAAAACTTACTACCGGAGTACGTTCACTCCGGGCATCCAAAATTTGATTTGATCTTCGTGATCGTTCTTGCTTCTCGATTTGCCTCCTCGGCAACGGCGCCAAAATTCTGTTCGTCCTTTTTCTGTCTACCTAAAAATATGCTAGACAGATCGTTGTTAGAACCGACGAACAAAAGTTAATTTAAATTTTACTCTTACCTTTCCTACTCGAAGAATAGTGGTTGTAAGAGGTCGATCCACAGGGAGGCGATTGGAGTTGCATAAAAATTAGAACGTTCACTCGGATTTGAAATCGATTTTTGAATTATAAAAGAAAAAACATGATTTTGAGGATGTTGATATGATTTTCTAATTGAAACTAACTAAAGGGAAGAAAGAAAACTTGTAATTGAATTCTAATGTAGAGTAGGGGTCGATTCCTGAAGACGTAATATAAATGAAAACTGCAGATCGAATATCGAAGAAAAATTTTAAAATTATCTTAAAACTAAAAATTCCAAAATGCATAAAATGAATTGCAGAAATTAAATTGAAGCTTAAAACATAGATTGCATAAAAGATAAATGTATGGATTGCATAAAAGGAAAATTACAAAAATAAAATGAAGATTGGAAGCTTAATGCTTCCTCCTTCTACAAATAAAAGAAAAAACAAGAAAATTGCATTTTCTTTCCCTCTCTCTCCCACGGTGGGCCTTCAACATAAAATATATTTTTTTTTATTTCTTTCTTCTTCCCAAGAACAGAGTAATGCTCTGTTTATTGGCCTCCACCCCGAGCACTCCCCTGTTTCACAGCCGAGAGCCGCTTCTTATAGGTCGCCCGAGCCTTGAATTCGTATGGAGATGAGGAGGAACAGGCGCCTGGGATCGTGCACGGGATCTCTTCTTCGGAACGGACGCGGGATCATAGGAAGGCTGAGAGGTTGATTCGGGAAGGGAGGAGGCTGATCCAGTTGATTGGGCTGCCAGATTGGAAGCGGAAGGTTGGAAGGAGGACGTGGATCTGCTCCGGGATGCTTGGATGCTGGGAATCCGGAAGAGGCTTGCCGTCGGAAGGAGCTGGATTACCGGCTGCTGGGCGTGTGATCGACGGGAGATTTCATGCGCTGGTGAGGAGGCGATGATCCGTGGGATTGGAAGTGGAAGGCAGCTGGGTCTGCGGTGATCAATGGGAGGGATCACCGAGGAGGCGATGATGGCGGTGAAGACGTGGACGCTATGGGAGGAGACGCAATGGATCTGGGGTCGTGATCGACGGGAGGCACCGCACGGGCCGGCTGCAAGGTGGGGATGACGCGGAGGAGCCGATCACGGCTTGATGGGCGTTGGGAGATCGCTGGAAATCACGCCTTGCTGGGACATGGATCATGGCTTGATGCTGGGACTACGGCCTTGGGGAGACGCCGGTGATGAGGTGGAAGATGAATACGGACGCGTGATGCTGGGAATCCGGAAGAGCTGGCACGGGTGCTTGGCTTGGCTGAAAATGGGTCATGTGCCAGTTTCTGCAATGGAATTGGGTTTGGAGGAAGGTCTGGGAGATACCATTTCCATCCAATTAGTCATATGAATAAAATAATGTGATATGAAATTTGGCTTGTAGACAGACGGACTAAGTTCGTCACGGGTCATCTGTTCTGACTAGAGGTCAGTTGCAAGTCTTTCAAGTCATGGGTCACCCAGCACCTTATAGTTATGACATGGCCAATTTAGATTTGCCCAAAATTATTTTCCAAAAGCACAAAAGAAATGGAGCCGATTCGGACCCGAACCCGACTCGGACCCGAACCCGACTCGGACCCGATTTGAAGTCAAATTTGTACTCAATGTGCATTTTATCTCTAATTTATACTAATCTATGTTAAACCCGAATATAATATTAATCTAGTGAATTTATCATTATTAGTTAGCAATAACACTAATTTTAGTAACATGTAGGTCGCACCGGACACCCCCAAACCCTAAGGTGAGAGAGCATTGGCTTACGTCCAGTCCACATCTCATGTGGTGTTTTATTTACAAACTTACTTGGAACCTTATTTAGAATGTAGCAGGCTGACTCAAGTGCATATCCTCAAAAGGATATAGGCAGACTCACAAATCCCATCATGGATCGAACCATGTCTAATAGAGTTCGATTTCTCCTTTCTGATACACCATTATACTGTGGTGTACCAGGAGGAGTCCATTGGGAGAGAATCCCATTCTCTCCTAGATATGTCAAAAACTCACTGGAGAGATATTCACCTCCTCGATCTGATCTAAGAGTTTTAATACTGTTTCCAGTTTGTTTTTCTACTTCATTACGATATAATTTGAACATTTCAAATGATTCAAATTTATGTCTCATTAAATAGACATAACCATACCTAGAAAGATCGTCTGTAAACGTAATGAAATATGAATACCCACCTCTAGCATCTATGCTCATTGGCCCACATACATCAAAATGTACAAGGATCAATAAATCACTGGCTCGTTCATCTTTTTCGGTAAAAGGTGATTTGGTCATTTTACCAAGAAGACATGATTCACAGGTTGTCAATAATTTACAATCATTAACATTGAGGATTCTCTCTTTACTTAACCTGTTCATCCTGTTCTTGTTAATATGACCTAGCCTATGATGCCAAAGGTAGACATCCGTGACATTATCTATTTTAGGACGCTTACTTGACGTGTACATTATATTAACAGGCTGTGATAACAAGTAGATGCCATTGCTTAATCGTCCATTCATTACAGTAACACCATTTATAATGATATCACAAGAACATTTCTTTATTAAAATTCATAACCGTTCATGGCCAAAAGGCCTACGGAAATTACATTCAATAAGAACGTAAGACAATAGTGACAATCACTCAAGACAACTACATGAGAATTGAAAACAAGTTTGAGATTTTTTAAAGCTAGAACTGGAACAGATCTTCCATCTCCAACATTCAGGAATCTCTCGCTGTTTTCAAATCTCTCATTGACCTGAAGTCCTTGCAACGAATTACATATATTAAACGGACTTCCAGTATCTAATACCAAGTCGAATTATCACATATAGAGAAATTACATGGTGTTATCATATAAATACCTTGATCAGCAACTGATTGCCCTTTTCTCTTGCTTGGCCTGTTCGGGTCAAGTGAGGTAAGGTACTGAGGACAATTCCTCTTCCAATGCCACTGCTTCTTACAATAGAAGCATTCTGCCTGACTTTGGTCATCCTTAATCTTTTGGTCTAACTATGTTGAGTTTTCAGCTTTCTATACCAATTATTGAAGTTGGGACCAGTCAACTTGTCATTATCCAATAATGAGCGAAGTGACAAACTTGTGTCCATTTCTATATAAAAGAAAATTTGGCTATTAGTATATGAATTGACTAAATACAGTAGACTTGGACTTTAGTCTAAAGATACTTCCACTATTTTATACAAATTGGTAGCCTCTATCTTCAATTCGAAAAATTACTCTTAATTCTTTAGTGGGCACTAGAATCCAATAGATCGCATATAGGCCCGAGTATGGCTCGGCCAACCCATATGCACCTATTGGTAGGTTCTTAACCAATTGCTTCACTATGCAACTTCTAGTGATGATTTTGCCCTAGGTTCTTCAGCAGGCGTGTGGCGCCTCCACCGAATACCCTAGTTAGGTCCAACCATTAAAACATAAAAGTTTAAACATGAATCTAGCTCTGATACCACTGAAAGTGATTCCTAGATTTTTCGGTGTTTAGCATGCTGAATTTTTTTTAAAAAAAAACCATGGCTGAACCTGATCGGGTTGCTTACATATCCCTTCATAAGGGGGATCAAGCCATACGTAGTTCTTTTTAAGTTTTAAAAAATACAGCGAAAAATTGAATCAAATAATTTAATTCATGCATGCTTACAAGATCAAATCTAGAAATCAGCACCTTAAGAACGCATAGGATTATGCCGAAATCGTTTAAACAATTATGCTAAAATTTTCATGCATGATTAACTATCAGATCTGAAACTTAAAAAAAAACTTTATTCCAATATATCTCTGAATATCCATCGAATGGATTCTGGAGATATCTCTGTGAGGAGTCCTAAAAGAGGGTAAAACCTCAAGGAATCAGACTTAGATCTTGACACCAAAATAAATGATTAATGCTAGATTAATACCTTTTATGATGGATGAAAGTTATGGATCTGATCCTTAACTTCGTAACCACGCACACGAATGGCCTCTACGAGAAGTACACGTGAAGTTCCTGGAGAGATCCAATCCTGCGGAAGTGCTAGCTGCGCATAATTTCTTGAGGCTGAAATTTGATCTTCCCAACGCTATCAACTTTTGATCCGCCTTCTTGGAAGAACTTAGAGGAAAGATTTATAGGGATTGAAGAGGACTTAGATCTGATCTAAAGACTGTTATCAGGGACCGTAACACTAATGGCGCGATGGACTTAGAGGAGGAAGAAGTCAGCTAGATTGAATGCAGAATTTTTCCATGCATGAACTAGGGTTCCTCTCTTTTCTTTTCCCCTTTTTTTCTTCTTTTTCTCTTTTTTTCCTTGAATTCGACCACCAGCTGATGGAGGTCCTTTTAATGATGCTATCCCCTCTAACTTCATGCCAACCATCCCATATTTGTGGAGGATTTCGTGGGGTTTTGAATTTTGAATTCAAAATTCAAGTTCATGTGCCATTACATGATGAAGCTTGATCTAATCTAAACCATTCATCATGTTGCCACTTTCCTCTTTCAATTTCGAAATTTCCATGCCCCCAATCAGACTAGAGGCTCACGTGGTGATTTTGTGGTGATTAAATTCGAAATTCAACCTTAATTATAAGTGAGATAAAGATAAGGATGACATATGCTATGAAGAGAGAGAATTTGATCTTATCCAATTCTTTTCATGAATTTATCTCTCCATTTTGACCCATCTAATGATGAAAGAGGTCTCTGATGTTGCCAAGTGTCCCATGGCACCATTAAATAAATTAAATTAATTTTTAATCATATTAAAAATCAATTTATGGCGCCATGCATGGATATGTGACAAGTGGATTTCAAGATCCGAACAGTTTCAGATCAAACCCATTTAATTTAATTAAATCCTAACAATTAGAATGATCCAATTATCATGGGTTGAACCTAATCCATTTAGGTCAATCCCTAATTAAGCACAAATTTAATCTAACTTAATTTGGTCAACCTAAGTCCTCTTGATTCAGACCTAATCCAATTAGGTCAAAAATCCTGATTGAGCCGAGAATTGAATCTAATTCAATTTAGCTCATCCTTAGTCTAAGTACTCAATCCAATTGAGTTCATTAGCAATCTAATTACTAATTAATCCTCCGATAATTATTTTAATTATTTTATAAGATAATTTGCCAATCGAATTGACCAAATTATCCCTGAATGATTCTTAATCATTCATCAGCTTTCTTGATCAATCAAGAATCTTCTATGTGTGTGACCCCATAGGTTCGAACCTAAGCCGGTAGTATAGGAACGACTTCCTACACTAATCGATGTGACCATCTAGCAACGGTACCCGATGTCCAGATAGACCGAATATATGCGAAGCAAATATTCTGGAGTCCTGAACTATGGTTACTGTATAATTCAATCTCTTTGACTCCTAATGCCAGAATGACTTAGAGTTCACTATCAACCCTATAATTAGTACATCCATTATGTGATTAACTTTAGATATCCTGTGACTCCTCACTAGGATTACCCTGGCCAAGGTTTTGCTAAATTAATCATAAGACATTATCTTCTGTTTTCAGGAGGGTTCAATTCCATCTTGACTCACAACTGACTACGCAAGTACTTGATTGCACCCAGTGACCTTCTGTCACTGAATTCGAAATTCAGGTAATCCGGTTCCAAAGTACAATGAGTTGCTTGCTAGTCATATGTTGCGGTCTTAGGTCAGAGGCCCAAACTTATACCCATATCCACTCGGAACATCTCTTGACAGTAGAGCATTCCGGAATTAGTCACGTTCCGTGAAATGTACTCCTACACTTCACCTGTGTGGCATACCAGTGTCTCCACACTCCTTAGTTAAGAGGACAACCAACGTATATGTCTCACAACGACCTAATCTCGATAATGCTGTCGTCCTTGTAACAACATATCATTTGGTCGCGAACTAGTTTAAGGACTCGAAGATAAATCCTCCTTTATCATTAATAAGTCCTAAGGACTTCATCATATAAGAGTTCATTTGAAGATGTAAAATGATGAATAATGCCAAAAAAAAGACTTTATTGATTTATCAATTCATTTACAAAATTCAATCATCAACATGCTGTCGATTGACATTTAGGATACAATTTCCAACAATTTAAATTCTAATCCAATTAGGACTTTAGAAATCCTACTCTAAGTAAGACTCTAATTTTAATTCGAAGCCCAAATTCAATTAGGACTCTAGGAATCCTACTCTAAGTAGGATTTGTGTTTAAATCTAATTAATTAAATCTCTTTATTCCTTCTTCAACTCACTAACTGTTAGTGGGTTAAACTAATTATCAATCAAATTGAAAAGTATAATTTATTTGTGATCCCTAATCACAATTCAATCATCGGATTAGTTAATACCTCTAATGTGTGTGACCCCATAGATTCTATTCTGTCTCGTAGTGAGATATATTGCGATCTCTATCTCAATATTATTGAAAACTTCTTTCAATGGTTTGGAACAATTCCAACTCAACTCACCAGGGTCATCGACCATCGAGATAGTCCCTGTGAGTCTCACCATCCACCAGTGACACCTAGCAGCATGTAGTGTTTATTCCAGCAGAATGGAATGATGAACCTATAGGTGCAGTTATCGTATGATTTTGTCCTTCTATCTTGGATCCCTATAGAACGGAGGTCATGGATAACTCGTAAAACCCTGTCGTCTGTCATATGTCTAGATTTATTCGACTTAAGTTCGAAAGTGAAAAACTCTTTCTCCACTGTACATACTGCCCCGGCGGAGGTCTTACAAACTCGGTCTTATAAATCACATAGGATCACTCCTTATCTACCACGGTCGATAGCTTCCTTGTAGGCGCATACCCTACTCCTACAGTGAACCTACTGCAGCCAATCTACACTACAAGGATCCATATGTCTAGAGACCATGAATGCGTGCAATCAAACTACAGTAATTTTACTGTGAGTAGCTGAAGCACCGCAGGTTAAAGGATCAATCATACTACTGCAACATCAAACAAGTCACTGAAGAGTGGATAGACATCCAAGTGACTTCTTGTTTTGGTCACGCTCAGTACCCTTGTTCTCTAACAAGCACCTGCATTATCACTTCAGTGTCCCTACACTGTGGACTCGAGACTCGTCCATCCATAAGGAAAGTGATTTGTGCACTGATCTCATCGGATCGATCACCATCCTCGTGATGATCCATTGATCAGAAGCATTTAGAAATTAATCATCAATGACACATGGCTCAAATTCTCAACTCTTGAGAATATGTATAATCATCTTATTAATTTCTTGGACGATTCATAGACACATAAACAATATGAATGAAAAAGATGCCTATTTATTAATCAATAATAATAAAGTTAAGTACAAAATTATATCCCAAAATTAATAATGTGTTAGCTAGATTGGCTTCAGGGCATATATCTAACAATCTCTCACTTGCACTAAAGTCAATCAATCATATATCTAAGTCCCATCTTCTCAAGCTGGGCATCAGTTTTCTGCTGACTTAGCTGCTTAGTGAATGGATCCGCCACATTGTTCGCGAAATCTACTCTCTGCACCTTGACATATTTCTTTTCGAGGTAGTTGCGTATGAGGTGAAAATGCCGTTCTATATGCTTGGACTTCTGATGAGACCTTGGCTCCTTAGCAAGAGCTATGACACCATTATTATCGCAGTAGAGTGTTATGGCATCCGATGGCATTACATCTAGCTCTGCAATGAATTTCTTGAACCAGAAGGCTTCCTTAGCAGCTTCAGAGGCGGCAATATATTCAGCTTCCATAGTAGAATCAGCAATGATCGGTTGTTTAGAACTTTTCTAATTTACCGTACCACTATTTCACAAGAACACATATCCAGATGTAGACTTTCTATCATTAATATCAGTCATGAAGTCTGAAACTGTGTATCTTTATACCTTTAACTTTGATACTCCTCCAAAGACCAAGAACAAATCTTTAGTTATTCTCAAGTACTTAAGAATGTTCTTCACAGCTGTCCAGTGCTCTTTGTCTTGATTCGACTGATATCTGCTAGTGATACTCACAGGAAGGGCTATATCAGGTCGTGTACACAGCATGGCATACATGAGGCTCCCTATTGCCGAAGCATAAAGGATCTTGCTCATGCGTTGAATCTTTTCAGATTTGTTGGGGCACATCTTTTTGGAGAGATGAATCTCATGCCTAAGGGGTAAAAGACCCCTTTTTGAGTTTTCCATGCTGAACCTCTTCAGTACCTCCTCTATGTACATCTTCTGTGATAGGCCAAGCATCCTTTTAGATCTATCTCTATAGACTTTTATCCCCAAAATATAGGATGCTTTCCCAAGGTCTTTCATGGAGAACTCTTTTGACAACCAGACCTTGACCGAGGTTAGCATGAAAATATCATTCCCAATTAAGAGGATGTCGTCCACGTACAATACGAGAAACACAACAGCACTCCTACTAACCTTCTTGTAAACACACGTTTCCTCTTCGTTTTTGATGAAATCAAATGTTTTGATTGTATCATTGAAACGAGTGTTCCAACTTTGAGATACTTGCTTTAGTCCATAAATGGACCTTTGCAGCTTGCAGACCTTGTGATCTTCATCACTGGAAGTAAAACCCAAAGACTACTCCATATAGATATCTTCATCAAGATATCCATTAAGAAAAGCAGTTTCTACATCGATCTGCCATATTTCATAATCATCAAATGCTGCAATGGCAAGCAATGTTCGAAAGAATTTCAGCATGGCTACAGGTGAAAAGGTCTCCTGATAGTCAATGCCTTCACGCTGACTATACCCTTTCGCCACTAGCTTTGCCTTATAGGCCTCTACCTTTCCATCCGAACCATCTTTTTTTCGTAGATCCATTTACATCAAATAGGTACAATACCTTCTGGTGGATCCACTAAAGTTCAGACTTGGTTGGAATGCATGGAGCCTATCTCCAACTTCATAGCTTCCAGCCATTTCTCGGAATCGATATCTGATATCGCCTCGTTGTAAGTATTGGGATCCTGTACATGTTCCCTATCTCCCATGAGAAACATTTCCTCAGTATCCTCTATAAGCCTACCTAAGTATCTATCAGGAGAATGGGAGACCCTACTAGATCTACGAGGTGGAGGAGGTACTACGTGTACTGGCTCTATATGAATAGGTTCTATAGGATCCATAACTTGTTGCTTTTCAGAGACTTTCTCTTCGAGCTCAATTTTCCTCCCACTGCCTCTATCACGCATAAACTATTTTTCCAAGATGATGGCATGTCGGCTCACAAACACATTATGATCCTCTGAGACGTAAAAATTATATCCTAATGACTCTTTAGAATATTTTATAAAACGAGCACATATGGTCCTAGCCTCTAACTTGTCCGCCTGCAGTCGCTTGACGTGGGCCAGACATCCCCAAATCTTGAGATGACCAAGACTCGGCTTCTTACCATGCCATATCTCATACGGTGTGGTAGGAATGGATTTAGAGGAAACTCTATTCAACAAGTAAATCGCGGAAAGTAAGGCATCTTCCCAAAGAAATATAGGTAAATCAGTGAAGCTCATCATGAATCAGACCATATCCAATAGAGTTCGATTCCTCCTCTCTGACACCCCGTTGAGTTGAGGTATACCCAAAGGAGTCCAGTGTGAGACTATGCCATTCTCCTTGAGATAGTTCCGAAATTCTCCACTAAGGTATTTTCCTCCTCGATCTGATCGAAGAGCCTTTAGAAAATTTTTAGTTTATTTTTCTACTTCATTTCTGAACTCTTTGAACTTTTCAAAAAATTCAGATTTGTGTCTCATAAGATACACATACCTATATCGTAAAAAATCATCGGTAAAGGTAATTAAGTACGAATAACAACCCCTAGCAAGCACATCGAATGGGCCACACACATCAGTGTGTACCAGGGTAAGTATTTCAGTGGTCCTCTCCCCATGTCCTACAAAGGGTAGTCTAGCCATTTTTTCTTGAAGACATAATTCACAAACTGGATATGACTCGGAAGTCAATGAGCCAAGAAGCCCATCTTTCTCCATTTTGTTCATTTTGTCCTCTCCAATATGGCAAGTCTGGGGTGCCACAAATACTTCTGCTTTATTTCATCTCTGGATCTTTTGGATCCTACGGCACTAACTTCTTGCTCAGACACATTCACATGTATATCCATATGCAAGTGATAGAGACGATCATAAAACCATATGCAACTAATTTATTTCTGAAATAAATAGAACAACAGTTTTTGTTAAATGTAAAAACATGACCATCCTGTGCTAGACACAAAACAGAAATCAAATTTCTACTAGCAGCAGGTATATAATAACAGTCTCTATGCAATAAATTAAAATCAGACGGTAGTCGTAGAGGATAGGTGCCCACAACCACTATAGCAACTCTTGCCCTATTGCCAATTAAATCAATTAATCTAATTAAGTAACCACCTTTCATACTTTCCTAGACATCAATTAGATCAATTAATCTAATATGACTTGCTCATTGTTGGTTCACTCTCGACTGATTGAGGAGGTTTTAATTTAGGTCTCTTTCGATTGATTATCCACATCTCATGCAAATAAATATCTACCCGCTATGCATAGACATAAACATAAACATCCAAGCATAATCATAAAGTAAATGTAACTGGATATGATCATGGATCTAGGATGGAGTCATAGTACAAGCACATGCATGTCAATTGGTTAGATCGTCTTTAACTTTTGACTTGATCTTGATCTCCTATGTTCAATTGTGATCAACTCCTTGATCAATCTTGAATCAACCCTTGATCTCGACCCGCGCAATTCTTGCTTGTAGAGGTATGCATCGATCAACCATCGACGTGCAACACACATCACAGATTATATTCCAGATTAATTTAAAAATAAAAGAATAATTACAATCCTTTTTCATGAGACACGCAGGTCTCTAATCATGAATTTAAGATGCACACAGGCATCTGAAAATCTGAATTACATGCCATCACATAACATTATAGAACATCGCAGAATATTTCAGCACATTCAAAAGGGTTCATCCATGATCATCACCATACGCATCTCATGCATAAATATAATTTGCAGATCTATAATTTAACAGATTATGTTATCTCATGAGTTGCTGATCATGCAAGATATGATTCTAAATATTTGTAATCATATTATCAAAGTAATAGAATTATTAATTCAAGCATACAAAAAATCAGCATGCAGAAAAATCAGCAACCTGAAATTCTATATGCAAAAAATTTCAGCAAGCATAATCTTTTAAATTTCAGATCTAATATGCCTTTAATGATTAATTCTAATCTTAATCTACGTAACCATGGTTCTGATACCACTGTTGGGATCTCTCGCATGCCGCAGAAAAATTCTGAATGCAGCGGAAGGCATGCGTAAGATCCCGTTCATCGCATGAACAATATTTAAAACCGTCATTCGTAGATAGATTAGGATTAATAACTTTTTACATCTTTAAGAAGATTAGATCTTCACTTTGTGCAGATAGATGATCACCGCAAATAGATGATCGTGGTATTTAATGAAGGTTCGCTTGAAGCCGCATACGCGTCCGGCCTCTACGGATATCCACACGAAGCAGAGGACCGATCAAAGCTCTCTTGTCTTCCCAGGGTGCTAGCTTCCTTCCAGAGATAACTTTTGATGGCTGATATCCTTCCTTTGAATCAACTCCTGATTGGCTTAGGGAGGAGGAAGAAGAAGGTTGGATCAAGGAAGAAGAATACACGCACTTGCAGCCTTTTCCCTTTGCTTGACGTTGGATCCAAAAGAGAGAAGGAAGGATGCCGCCAAAGCTTCTTCTTTTTTTCTCTTTGCTTGCAGCTGAAACAGGAGAAGGGGAGAGGGGATCACGACTGGAAAGAGAGGGCTTGAATGCCCTAGGGTTTTGCCCCATGCCTCCTCTTATAGGCTTGTGGAGCTCCTACTTTTTAGAAGCTCCTAACCTATCTCCAAGAGGGGCACCAACCCCTCTTTGTTTGCCGCACCAAGGAACCAAAAGAGAAGGGGCATACGCCCCTCCTTCTTGGTTGCCCCTCTTTGTTTGCCGCACCAAGGAACCAAAAGAGGAGGGGCGTACGCCCCTCCTTCTTGGTTAACCTAAGGAGGATTAGGTGGCCCTCTTTTGGTTAAGTCCTAATCCAATTAGGCTTTAATCAAAGTATGAACCAATTTGGGTTTATTCCATATAAGTCTTAACTAATTAGAACTCAAATAAATTATGACTCAATTGAACTCTTCAATCCTAATCCAATTAGGAGTCATCTTAATTCATTAGACTAATAATTAATTAGGATTTAAGAAATCCTAATCCAATTAGGACATATTCAATTTTAGTTCTAATCCAATTAGAACTTTAGAAATCCTACCCAAGTAGGACTCTAATTTTAATTCGAAGCCCTAATCCAATTAGGACTCTAGGAATCCTACTCTAAGTAGGATTTGTATTTAAGTCCAATTAATTAAATTCCTTTATTCCTTCTTCAACTCACTAACTTTTAGTGGGTTAAACCAATTATCAATCAAATTGATAATTATAATTTATTTGTGATCCCTACTCACATTCAACCATCGGATCAGTTAATACCTCTAATGTGTGTAACCCCATAGGTTCTATTCTATCTGGTAGTGAGATATATTGCGATCTCTATCTCAATATCATTGAAAACTCCTTTCAATGGTTTGGAACAATTCCAACTCAACTCATCAGGGATCATCGACCATCGAGATAGTCCCTGTGAGTCTCACCATCCACCAGTGACACCTAACAGCATGTAGTATTTATTCCAGCAGAATAGAATGATGAACCCCTAAATGCAGTTATCGTATGATACAGTCGTTCTATTTTGGATCCCTACAGAACGGAGGTCATGGATAACTCGTCAAACCCCGACAACCACATTGACCATGGATACCCCAACTAATGTAGAGACCCCGTTACTAGTCGACGGGGCCAACACCATCTCTGGTGCTCACGTTGGTGGGCCACTGATAAGTGCTAAATAATGCATAAATTCATATCTTATTCATAGCACTTATCATTATTTTAATTCACATATTTTGTAAATTTAACTAAAAAAATGTGTTACCCTCATCATTGCATTTTAATAAATTAATTCGAGTTTGATTTACTTATTTACTGATTGAGTCTAATGTATGCAGGTTGAGTCAAGTTCATTAGGGATTATTCCTGGACCTAAACCACATGCATCCCGCAAATCAAGACCCTATTCAGTCACTTAACTCTTTTTCCACATGATCCAATTCTCCTATTTTAATAAAATCCCTTCAATTATTTGTTTCTCAGATTTCAAAGCATACCATCTTAGTTGCACGGATCCCAAAGCTTCTTCCCACGTCATCCATCCATCTCTCCTCAGCCTGGAGCCAGCTCATCCCACATTTCTGGATTTCCTTCTCAGCTGAATGCATCCATCCCGCTCCACGTCCTCCTCCACGTTAATTCTCCCACGCCTAACTTCCAGCATCTATGGATAAAGATCAGCTCCCCTGTTCCAGCTTGCATTGTTTTCCCACGAACCGAGCCATATCCAAGCTCATTCATTCCGTTTCTTCCCAGCGTTCTCTCCGTATTTATCCTTATCCTTCCCAGCCGAATCAAGCCAACCGTGACCGACCTCCCGTTCACGAACAGATCTCAGTCCTTCCTCTCAACTCCCGGATCAACTCCATTCAGCCGCGTCCAACTTCTCATCCACGTTGAAATATGATCTTATCTTGATCCCATCCGAAACCTCGTCATCTCCCAGCCATCCCGCTCCACGGACGAAGCTCACGCATACATCCTTCACCGTCCACATCATCCTGCATCCAGCTCTGACCCACGGATCCAAGATCTTCTTCCCAGATCTCTTTCAAGCAACCAGCCGTGAACATCAGCCGCGGATTGGATTAAGCAGCAATTTCGTGTGCATCCCAAGTTTCACGGCATTCCTCCCGTCCGGATAGACTTCATCGCCCATGAAATCCAACCCGTCCCAGCTCCCCTGTTCTGACTTCATCCTTATTCCGTATCCCCTATTTCGGATCAACCTCATCCAGCTTCCTCCTAGCTTCATCTCAGCCAACGGCAGCATCCACCGAATCTCCCAATGTCCCTCGGAATCACATCCACGTTGATCATCTTCCAATTCTTCCGCTAGATCCCACGCTTATCCCGTTCGGATTGGTTCCATCTTCACGGGATAAACTCAAATCCCATCTTCCTGCGTGATCTCATGGAACATCCCGAGTCTGCCACGTCCTGCATCTTCCCCTGTTTCGAAATAACATCCTCTCAGCCGAGATCCCAACTTCTTTCCCCTGTTTCACGTTCAAACCCGTTCGCAAATCAAGCCAAACTCCCGAGCTTCACGGCATCCAAACAAAGCCTTCCTCCCAGCGTCCGAAATCTTCTCAGCCTCCATCCTTATCCCGCAGCCATTGATCCTTATCTACACTCAGAACAGGGAGATGGGAAGTCTATTTAAAGGAGTCGGACGTGATGACCAAGGCATTCCTTCTTCCCCCACCGGGGAGGGAGGCTTCTCCCATCAAGCTCGGGTTCAAAGGCCAAGTTTCCCACCGGGAGAAGAAGAAGCTTGGCTCTTCTCAGGCTGAGTTCCCACCGATCCAAAGAGGGAGAGATAGTAGTTTGGGTATTTTGGGAATGATTTCCCAAAGAAAAAAAATAATAAAGTTCAAGAAGGAGAGGAAGCCGACGGGAGAAAAGAAGGAGAACCCAGTCGTGATGAAGACTTTCTACATCGCTGCTGCTGCCGCCCACGACTCCATGGAAGGCTGATCTTCTCTCTATGGCCGGATGCAGCCCTAACAAAGGGACACGGGTTTTATATTTTATTTTATATTCTTGGGGTTGTATGAACTTATTGTTTTTAATGGATATCTTCTTTTGAATCATATTTAATTTCTGTGATTTTAAGTATGATGTTCGTACAACTGTTCTTCATGATCACTAAGTAAATATAAGATAGTCCATGCTTAGGAAAGATGCGATGTGCTGCCACCTTAGATTAGGGTGGACATTTCATGCCTACTGAAGATGGATTATGCCCAAATTACTTTTGTGAATTTTTATTTAAATGCTTATTAGGCTTGTAGCCGATTTGCATGTTAATCCAAGAACGAAATAAAATATAAATAACCCTTGTTCCGATGTTAGTGGTGAATTCCTTGCCCTAGATTCCCCAAACTGATATTTTTTTTAATTGCATTTTGCTTTATTAAAATTCCTTAGTTTAATTTTCTTCACCAACTCTTCCTTTTTAAATATTTTATTTTTTTTAAAGAAAAACAACTATACCCCAATCTCTGTGGATCGATACCCGTAATCACTATCCTACTAGATACGTGCTATTGCGTGGTCTTTAAAGTTGACTATCAGCCACCACCCTCCAATTGCAGGGCATCACCCTCTTCCTTGCTAGTAGCTTGGGGCGGCCATGCAGATCCGGCCTGAACGATAGAGAGGAACTCCGAACCCTCAGGCGCATGAAGTCCCTCCGTCGTCCCGGCCTTTTTGCAAACAAAGCAGGCAGACCAAGCTCCAGAGGGCCCGACCCATTCTTCCCCGACCCCGCTACCCCGTGCATGACGGACGGGCTATGGGCCCTCATCCATGTGCCTGGGCTCGGCCCAACCTTTGATGTCATGAAACTGGCCTAGAGCACATCCACTCACTCCGCCCGGCCACTCAGGAGGGCTCGGACCACGCAACCCATCCCATAGACCAGCTCCGAGCTCTTCCCATGTTGACCTTGCCACCCCAGTCTCACTTCACCCGAAGAGGATGAGCCAGGCCGTTGAGTACCCAGAGCAAATCTCCCAGACCTAGATGCCCCACCGGCCTTAGGCAGGTTGCAAGCCCTCTTTAGTGCGCCCGGGCTCGGTCCAGCCTTTGACATGATAGTGTCAGCCCGACCCATCTCCATCTAGTTCATTGTCTCCGCAACGAGCTTGGCCCACCTCACCACCTCTCTCGGAGCCTGACTCAAAGCTTCGCCCGAGTGCACCCGTTTCCCTCCCTAGTGCATTCAAGTCACTTGCTGAACCTCCCGGTCTTCGAAGCAACCCGAGCCCCCACTCCCACCGCCTCAACCAGAGCCAGGGAAGAGAACTAGAACACACCCTCCCCATGCCCGATGCAGCCACAACTGTAACAGAATGCCGGCAAGCTCTCATCGATGAACATCTGCCAAAATTTCTCCATCAGTCCTTGGATGAGGATGCCTGGCTTCAGGGAAGATCTAGCATCCAACTCGATCTTGACCCTCGCATACCCCAATTTACGCAGTTGGTCGGTGAATCCGTCCACCACGATTGGACTACCCACCGCAGCAGCAATCTCCAAGATGGAACCCCTCTCCCAATACTTGAGCGGAAGCTGTGGGAGGCATAGCCACACCACCACCTGATTCACCACCTTCACCCCTGGGACAAAGTCTAGTTGCCACCTCTCCATTGCTAGGAGCTGTCCAGCAACCAGCCACGACCCGTTCTCCATCGCTGCCTTCCGATCTTCCTCGTTCTTGAAGCGAAGGGAGTGGTGCTCCTCCGCCATCGGGAAAGCTTCGACCTCATAGTCAAGCTTCCCTTTCAAGCACAATTCCCGGGCGAACCAATCCGCTAGGACTCTTCTCCCCAAGCTCTACACTATCACCATCGTGGAGCTCCAAGCCATCCTAGCCTTCTCCACTCTTTCCGACGGAAGCTTCAGAACATCGATGAAATGCCGCTGAAGCATCTCTAACTCCATACCCAAGATCCTGTAGCCAATCCAGGCCACCTGTAGAGGATGGCCCCTAGCCACCTCTGCCCACGATAGGTTTGTTGTAGCCACCCCCGGGACAGAGCGCTCCTCGCCATCCCTTGGTGCCGCAGCTGCTACCTTCTCCTTGGCTTGCGATCACCCATCCCTCAGCCCACCAGTCGTTTGAGGATATTTGTTGGAGGGGGCTTTCGGCCCTAAGCCCCACGCCAAGCCTTCCCTTCGTTGCTCTTTGTGCACGCTGAAATGAGCTGTTGCCTTGGGCCGAAGAGGAGGTAACACCGGGTGGTAAATGCGCTTTAACGGCTATGGAATTCAAGGCCAAGGACAGGACTACTGGCTATAGCTTGTCTCAAGCTTTGGCCTTGATGGAATCAACTCATTTGCAAGTGGAAAATGAAAGAAAAATGGCTGAATGATTCTATTCCAAAAAGATTACAAAAAAAAGAAAAAATCTAGCGAGGCTTGTGATGGATCCTTGCTAGCCCAAGCCCTAGAACATGCTTTAGGGCCGATTATAAAAGCCAAGCTTTCCAAGCTCTTGGCGGCTGAACACTATGCTGAATACTCTCTAAAATCTCCTAATTTTCCTCTCAACATTCTTTATATACCTCTGTTACAACCCTAAGAAGGGCCAATTACATAGTTGCCCTTGGAGGGTCTTGGGCGGATAGATCAAATGGCTGAGTGTTGGCATGGTTGCTCTCCAAGTCATGAGCCTTGGCCAAGTGAGGTTCGGCCAAGGCTGGTGAAGGTTCCACGCGGGACGCACGTCCCGGATGCACGGGACGCATGTCCCGGTTGAGCGGGTCATGCGACCTAGGAGTTCCAGTCTGGGTCAAACCGACCTCGAACCCCGCTGAAGGCCGAGCCGACTTCGGCCAGAGTCCAGGCCAACCTCAGACCCCACCGAAGGCCGAGCCGACTTCGGCCAGAGACCAAGCCGAGTGCCCGTTGAGTTAACGAGGTGAGGTCTGTCGCGCGGGTGGATCCCATGCGATGTCAATGTCGTGGATGAACCTTGTGGTTGGGCAAAGGGTGGCCGGCCACAAGGCACATCATTTGGCCACTTGGGCCTTCAGTTGGCGCACGGTTCTCTCTTGGCTTGGCGCGATCTTGGCGTCGCTTGCGTGGGTCCTCAACACATTGGGCGTGGCCTATGTGTGGCGCTGTCCGTTGCTCCTCCTCTCGGCCGGTCTCCATCCACATTAGTTGTGCTCCAATCTCGTCCATAACCATCAACTGCTCCCTATCCTGCCGCCCCGATGGTGTGGCTTACGGGGGTCCTCAACAATATTCCACACCCATCGCACGATTATTGGAACATGCGCACAAAGATTTCTTTCAATACAAAGGGCCTAATAGAGAGGACCCTCAAACTTGACACCCTTGCTGGTTTTTTTAATTATTTTTTATGATATAAATGAAAGCAACCTTGCTAGTAGAGCTGATCAAAATTCGGGCCGGGCCGGGCTCTACAGCAGAAATTAGGCCCGATGGCTATACCCAGACCCGGCCCGGCCTGACTGTCGAGCTTAAATTTTTGTCCAGGCCTGACCCAACCTTATAAATCTGGTCCCAAGCCCGACCCGACAGGCCCGATTTTTTTTTTTGTTTGGAATCTAGAAATGGGCCAAAATGGCCTAACAGCTTAATGGGCTCTCTAAAACTGGATGTATTTTTTTAGCTTTATTTTGTTTCTCCAATGGTTAATTAGTTAATGTTAAGCATATAAGTAGCCTATTTCAAATAGATAGTGTTGGTGGTGGTTTCAAACTTTGGAATTTGGATATATCTATAAACATTAAAAAAGAAAAAATTTGCATCTTCAAGCCAATAGAAAGAAAATAAAATGTATGAAACACTATTATCCAGCTGAAAATTACAACCCAACAATAAAAACTACAAACTTAGACAATTACATATTTAGACAAAATACAAATTATATTGTCCTATTAACATTATAACAAACATGCATCTTTGTGCATTCAAAAGTAAATGTAATCATAATTCTTGAAGCCACTTCCATAATAGAAAACTGTAGAAGAATATCCTTGCATCTTCTAACTCTCAAAACCTACAAACATAAAATTGGAACATTAACAATTGTTAATAATTGAACATGAATAATTATTAGAGTTATTAATAGAATATCTAAATGACCGAACCATGTAATCCCTCTTCCATCTCTTCCTCGTCATCTTCATCCTCACTAGATTCTTCCATGTTAGCTCCCAAGACACCCGATTGTCCTAAAAAAATGTAAAAACAAATAAATATGAAACAAAAAAAATAGTTTTTATTCAAATATATATTAGAGAAAAAAATAGAAGAACAAGCAAAGATTTAAAGAATTACCTAATGAGAAGCCCTTTGCTCGCAACCAATCCTCATAACATGTAATAGCTTGAATTGTCTTTGGTGAAAGTGAGTTTCGCCAAGGATTTATCAACTTTTTACCCATACTGAAGGCAGACTCTGAAGGGACTGTTGATATGAAAATAGCCAAAATATCACGAGCCATCGATGCAAGCTCGGGAAAACGACCTGAGACATCTCTCCAATATACTAAAATATCCAAATCGATGTGCAGCCCAAGATTTTGCTCCTCCAAGTAAATATCTAATTGTGACTTCCCATGATCAAGCTTTTATTTTTTACTCAAAAATAATTCATAATCTTCAAAACTATCTGCATCATGGTTACCAACATCACTGCCACTAGAAGTTCCAATCTTGGGAGAAGAGACTGAAGTTGAACGCAGCATATACTCCTCAAATAAATCATACAAAGTATTCTTAATATTCTGAACCATCTTCCTTGCACTAATTTTCCCATAAAGTTTAGAATAACAATATTCAACTAACTCTAACTTGCAACGGGGATCCAAAACTGTAGCACAAGATAAGATCAAACTATACTCAGACCAATACTTGTTAAATTTAACTTGCCTCTCTCTAACCATATCAACCATAAAATCATATGGGCCATTAGCAGTCTCTATCAATTTTCTATGAATCTCCCACACCCTCCTAAAATAAATATTTGCTATTGGATGCTTACTAGCAGAAAACTGATTAGTCACATCATAAAACACTTTCAAAAACTTATGAAGATTAGCTACTTTTTCCCACTCTTCTTCAGAAAGTGCAAAGATTCCAAATTCTCTATCACGCTGTCCCCAGTGATCTAAAACTGCCTTGAAATAAACAGCACGGTCCAACATTAAAAAAGTAGAATTCCATCTAACACAGCAATCAGAACGCAATCTTTTTCTGGTATTCAAATGAAAACTTTTTTCAGCAATTTCATAAAACTTCTTCTTCTTTGGAATTGAATTTTTCAAATGCTTGGCCACATTTCTAATTTTACAAATAACACCATCAATGAGATTCAGACCAGCTTGCACAATAAGATTTATAATATGGCAGCAACAACGAATTTGAAAAAAATCACCACCATGCAAGAGAGATTTATTTGCAAAAAGACGAATCTTGAGAGAAGTAGCCATGGTATTATTATAAGATGCATTATCCAATGTCAAGGTAAAAACCTTACTATCAATTTTCCATTGAGCCAAGCATAAAGCGACCTCATCAGCAATAGAAAGCCCATCAAAGGAAGGGGTTAAGGCTGCAAATCTAATTATTCTTTTTTGCAACTTCCAACTATTGTCAATCCAATGTGCTGTGATGCAAATATATTCATCTTATGTGTAATCATTTTTCCAATTATCAGAAGTCAAACAGATTCTCCCCGGTGCTTGTGCTGACTCCTCCTTCACAACCTTCATTTCATCCATGTAATATTTCAATGCATCTCTTCTAATAGTATGCCTACTCATGGTTTTGTATTGAGGACACATAACAGATACCATATATTTAAAACCAGGTTCCTCACAAGTTCTAAAAGGATGTGCACCAGCAATAATAAACATACAAATAGCTCTACGAACTTCTTCCTGATCAAACTTGGGATTTTTCAAATGCAAAGATGTGCTTCCAGAAGTTGTGGTTTCAGTTGAAATAGTGTAATTCCTTATGTCATGATGAAAACGTTTAGAACATCTTTTTAAGTGGCACCATATATGAGACGTACCATTCTTAGAAGCAACTGAAAAAATCTCCTTGCAATACTTGCATTGTGCTTTCAATATGTCCTTATCTTCGGTTCGAAGCTTGACCATGTGCATCCATACCTTTGATTTTGCTTTACCATCCTTGACATAACAATCCTCATGCTCATTATCTGCCACAGGAATAGGTGAACTTTCGCTTGCCATTGACATAAGCCTATCAAAAAATTATACAACTAATTATACAAAAAATTTAGTTCATAAGAATTATCCTATCAACAATGAACAAACCATCCCTTCATTACTTGGGAGTTGGGATAGTAGTATTTATCATAATAAAAATAAAGCCCCATCCAACCGGCAAAAAAAAAAAAAAAATCAGGAGCCCATCTCAGGTCAAGGGAGAACTATAGCTGGAACAGTGGAACTGGAGCAATGTGAGGGGAGGACTCTGAAGACCAAAACCGAAAAAGAGAAGGGATGAAAGATCCCTCGTCCATCTCCAATCCCCTGATCTTTCTTCCTCAGAGTTTCGATGGGATGAAAGATCAAGGCATCAAGGCATCAAGCCAACCAAATCCCTCCTCCCTCTTTCTCTCCAGTCTCCACCGGTCCACCCAAAACAAAATTACTGTCCAAGCTCCCTTCCATCAAAGGGGAAGACTCGTAGCCACCTCCCTCTCCCCCCCCCCCCCACCCTCAAAACTCGGCCCGATGGGGAAGCTCCAGAGTCCCAAAGATTTCAAAACCTAATGGAAGTTCCGAGTTCCGAGCTCTCTCGCTCCCCCCCACCTCTCTCTCTCTCTCTCTCTCTCTCTTCCATCCGGGCTTGAAGCTATATGGGGCTTTACTTCCGAGCTTGGGCAAAATTCATCCGGAATCGAGCTCGAAGAGGAGGAGGAGGAGGAGAAAAATCTTACCGGTGACTGTGAGTCGGTGACCGGAGCCGCAGAGGTTGCCGTCCGGGGGAGAAGGATGCGAAGAGCCGTCGGTCGGTCGTTGAAGAGGCGACGACACCGAAAGGAGGCGGCGGCTACAGGGAAACCGGCGGAAACCGGCTACAGGGGGCGGTGGTTCTCCGCGAGGGAAGGGGGGCTCTCAGGCGAGGGAAGGGGGGGCGGCGGCTCTCAGCGAGGGAAAGAGGGGGGGGGGTTTGGGGGGGGGGGGGGTCGCGGCGGCTCTCAGCGAGGAAAGGGGGAGGGGGGGTTTAGGAATTAGGGCTTTAGTTTTACTAGGGTTTCTTAATTATTTTTAATATATTATATTTTACTGTTTTATAGTCGGGCCGGGCCGAACCGGACCATTTTTAAAAGTTTCCAGACCCGGCCCAATTTTTTTGATCGGGCCATTTTTCCTGCCCAAGCCCGACCAATGGGCTCTTTTTCAATGCCCAAGCCCGAAAAATTTCGGGCCGGGCTGGGCGGGCCGGGCGGGCCAGAAGGCCCGTGATTACCTCTACTTGCTAGATAATAGGGAATTTTTAACTAAAAACTATATTTAGAAAATCTCTTTAATTAAAAACTACACGATGAGAAGAGATGCAGAGGCGGGCTCAAATGAGCTCGTTCCCGGTCACCCCAGCATACCCCATGTGGTCCAGCATTCGGAACGGGTAGGACTCAACCTCAAAATGATACATCCGTCTGCTATGGCCTGGAATATTCCAGCAACAGCGGAGAGAGAGTGAAGAGGGAGAGATCGATAGGTGAGTCGGAATGGACGGGAACGGCGGGGGTAGGGGCTTGCTGTGGAACCTCCCGGTGTTGAAATCCAAAGATTTCGGGAAGCTTGGACCCGGTATCGGATATGGCGCCGGCTGCGGTGTCGGCGTCGGTATCGGCCTCCTCGGAGGTCAGCTTTTTCTATTTTTTTTTTTTTCTTTTCCTCTTTCCGCTGACACCATATCTCCCTGTTCTTTGGATTATTAATATATATATCTCGGCACCCGATCAATTTCTTCTGTTTTTATTTCCTTTTTTTTTTTGAGTTTGTGGTGAGACCGCTATTCTGAACAAATTTATCGTGCTTTCCAAGAATTGCTCTACCACCAGGCACCAGATTAGCTTGGAGTGAATCATGATAGATTAGTTATTTATTTAATATAATTCCCTCCATTGAACTAATTTAACAAAGAAATTCCCTGAAATTTTATCTTAATTAGAAGTATATGGGAAGAAGGGGGAAGATGGATTGTTTCGAGGGTATCCAGACCTCCTAGAAACCACTTCCAGGATGGTTAGCCCCCATTAAAACATGATTTCTCCTCCTTGATAGTTCATGCCCTAGGACTCATATATTTACTGGCTAAGATGCCTTGGCTAACAAGAAAAGACCTAATTCTAGTAAAACTAGAAAACTAAATAAATTGAAAAAATAAAATTAGCTTAGTTGCAGGTTTCTCTTTTTAGATTAGGGATCATGTTGTTCCCCCACCCTTCAAATCAACCTTCTCCACAAGGTGGAGATGTAACGGAGATTTTCTTCGATCGAATGGCATGATGAGGTACAGTCAATGCACCACCACAAAAGTTGGTCTTTGCTTCTTGTGTACCGATATGGTGATCGAGCTACTAAATTGTTAAGCCAGTTTATCACGACCTTTGCCTTTGTCAGTCAAAATTAAATCAATGATGGCATATGCTAATGTACCTGTATAAGGAACAAGAAACAGATCCTTGAATTGCTGAGTTTTGATCGCCATCCTTGTACAAACAAAATTTGATGCTTCAATGTTTAGATTTGTGATTAGCTCCTTTTCGTTTTTAACCATCGAATCTTCCACAATCATTTCCATGATTTCATCAATGATTAGATTGATAGTGGTCCCAGTCAAAGAAGGATTATAACAGATAAAAAAGATATTCTCTTTAAGGCGAGAACGGTACCACAATAGTTGAGGAAATTTTCTTCACTTCTTTATTGCTAAACCCCGGTTCCTTAAATAGGCTAAAGCCCAGCAAAACCAACGAGTACATGACCGAAACTTAAGCTACTAAACTTAACTCAGTAAATCGGGAAGTAACTGAAATGGAAAAACAGACTCCTAAACTAGCTCCAACGGCTAGTTGACTAGGCAACGCTGTATGTAAACGTTTGAAGCTATTTTATTCCTTGTGTAATCCATGCAACAACTTTGACAGCTTCTTCTTGACCTCCGCAAGCCATGTAGCTCCTATCTCACGTGCAATCTTAACCCTTGATACTTGGGTTTTGGTTTTAGGCCCCTCTCTAACCAACATGGCCTATCAATCCTTCCCCCATGAGGTGGATCTTGTCCTCAAGGTCCATGGTTGGAAATCTCTCCCGCAGCATCTTAGACCGCTCCCAGGTTGCCTCCTCAATCGGTAGATGCTTCCATTGCACTAAGCTTTCTTCAACAAGTTGGGCTCCGTGTTTAATCCAGCGAGTGTCCAGGATGGCCAAAGGTTCCAAAATGATCACCCCCTCATCGGTGAATGGTGGTACTTCCGCATGCAGTGCTTCCGTATTTTTGCCCTGATATTCATACCGCTTAAGTAGCGATATGTGAAAAACTGGGTGAATACGCGCCTCTTCAGGTAGTTGTAACTTGTAGGCAACGGGGCCGAGCTTTTCTAAAATTTGGTAGGGCCCATAAAAATGGCTGGCTAATTTCTGGTGAACTCGTTTGAAGGCCGTCTGCTAGCGGTAAGGGTGGAGCTTAAGAAAGACCATTTCGCCGACGTTGAACGAGATATCCCTCTGCTTTTGATATGACATCTGTTTCATCCGATTAACAGACCGCTCCAAATTGGCCTTTAGTTGCTGAAGTAGTTCATCTCAATTCAAAAGATGCTGATCAACTTCATGTACAAGTGAGAGACCATCTTTGTATGAGGGAATGGAAGGTGGGAGTCTGCCATATAGTGCCTAAAAGGGAGTCATCCCGGTAGAAATATGGTACGTTGTGTTGTACCAGTATTTCGCCCAAGGTAAGAAGTAACTCCATTTGTGCGGCCATTGGTGAACGAAACACCGAAGATACTGTTCAATGCAGCGGTTGACAACTTCCGTTTGTCTGTCGGTCTGCGGGTGGTATGCAGAGCTGAGCTACAGCTTGGTGCCTGACATCTTGAAGAACTCTTGCCAGAATTTGCTAATAAAGATTGGGTCTCGGTCACCCACAATGGTCTTGGGCATCCTGTGGAGCTTGATGACCCCTTCCACAAACTTTTCTGCAACAGTCTTTGCGGTAAATGGATGGGTTAAAGTAAGAAAGTGAGCTGACTTACTTAACCTGTCTATGACCACCAAGATGGTATCCTTGCCTTGCGAAGTTGGTAGTCCCTCAATGAAATCCAAAGTAATTTTGTCCCAGACTTGGCATGGAATTGGTAGCGGCTGTAGGAGCCCTGCGGGAGCCAAAGTTTCTGCCTTAGTCTTTTGGCATACCTCGCATCCTTTGACATATTCTTGGACTGCCTTGTGCATCGCAGGCCAGTAGAATTGTTGCCCAATTTCTTAAGCGTGCGTAGCACACTCGAGTGGCCGCCCACTTTAGTGTCGTGCATCTCATGGAGTAGCTTGGCCCATAGTGATGGGTTGGCCGGTACGATCACGTGTCCCTTGTAAAGGAGTAGGCCATTGTGCCATTTGAATGGGCCTTCAGGTTGGACTTCGGCCACATGCCCCATGGATTTGATGTATGGGTCATCTTTTGCCGCTTGTTTAATCTCTTCCCATAAATTAATCTGCGGAATAAAAATATGATGAAGAATGGGACTACCTTGTTTACGTCATAGGGCATTGGCTGCAGAATTTTAACGGCTCGGGCGGTGTATGATCTCGTAGTCGTAGCCTAAAAGCTTGGCCACCCATTTCTGTTGCTCCGATGTTGCCACTCTTTGCTCCAAAAAATACTTAAGGCTTCTTTGATCGATTTGTATGTAAAATTTTCTGCCTAGTAAATAAGGCCACCATACACATATTGCCTCTACGATGGCCAGCATCTCCTTGGCATAAGTGGACCATGATTTCTTGGTCACCCTTAGGGCCCAACTCATGAGCGCCACTGGCTTGCCTTGTTGAGTCAATACCGCACCAATTCCGTCACTGGATGCGTCTGTCTCAATAGTGAAGGAGTCGTTGAAATTTGGCATTGCCAAGGTGGGCGTGGTTGTCATGGCCTTCTTGAGGGCAAGAAAGGCCGCTTCAACTTCATCATGCCATCCGAATTGTCCCTTTTTGAGAAGGTTGGTGAGAGGTCGCGCGATCATGCCATAGTTTTGGACAAACTTTCTGTAATATTCTGTCAACCCTAAAAATCCACGCAACTCAGAAATGTTAATAGGCCGTGGCCATGCTACCATGGCTGCAATCTTGCTTTCATCCACCCTTACTCCTTGATTGGTGATAATATGCCCCAAGTACTCCAATTCTTGTTGTCCAAAGTCACATTTGCTAGACTTGACAAAGAATTTGTGCTGCCTCAATATCTCCAAAGTTTGTCTTACATGTGTCAAATGCTTGTCCCAAGTAGGACTATAAACCATTATATCATCAAAGAAAACTAATATAAATTTTCTAAGATGGGGACGAAATATAGAGTTCATTATTGCTTGAAATGTAGAAGGCGCATTACAAAGACCAAATGGCATGACTAAGTATTCATAATGTCCGTTATGAGTACAGAATGCAGTTTTAGGGATATCAGGAGGATTAACTCTTAGTTGGTGGTACCTGGCCCTCAAGTCCAATTTAGTAAAGTAAGAAGCACCGTAGAGCTCGTCCAACATGTCGTCCACCATAGGGATTGGAAAGTGATCTTTGATGGTGACGGCGTTGAGCGCGCAGTAGTCCGTGCAAAAGCACCAACTTCCATCCTTCTTCATTACTAATAGTACTGGCGAGGAGAATGGGCTGGTGCTAGGGCGGATAAGCCCCGAATCTAGCATCTCTTGGACTTGCTTCTCAATTTTTGCCTTCTGAAAAAATGGGCATATCGGTACGGCTGGACGTTAATGGCCTCAGTCCCTTCCTTAAGCTGAATGCAATGGTCTACATCATGGGTTGGTGGCAAACTGGTGGGCTTCTTAAAGACTTTCTCATATTCTTGCAACACCTTCTGCATGTCCTGCTACCTCTCGACTTGCGACTCGTCCCTAGCTGCTGTCCCCATGGTTGGTTGGAAACAAACCGCAAATAATGCATGGCCTTGGTGAAAATCCTTCGTAATCTCCTTCAATGAAGCCCCCTGAATAGCTTGCACCTCTACTCCTTGTAGCTTTCGGGCTTGGTTATCCCAAATAAATTCCATGGTTAACTGTTTCCAGTTACAAACTACAGAACCCAGCATTTGGAGCCACTGGACTCACAATACAAGGTCTAAGCCTAACAATGGTAGAGTAGAGGGTGAGTGAAAACTCAGTGCCTTGAAAGTTAACCCGTACCTTCTCGAACCTCCCCTGGCATTGTAATCTTTCACCATTTGCTACTTTGTCGGTGAATGCTTCGGTTGGAACAACTGGTAGACGAAGCAAGTTCGCCAAGCGGTCATTAACAAAGTTGTGCGTTGATCCACTGTCGATCAACACAACAGCTTCGTCGGGACCAATCTTGGCTGTGATGCGCATCGTTCTGGGTACAGACCATCCAGTCAAAGCATGTAAGGTGATTTCTGGTTCTAGTTCCTGCTTGGGTTGCACTCCTGGGTCCTCTTCCAGTGGTTGTTGCTTCGTAACGTCCTCACAAATAATACCGCCTGCATTGGTGTGCCCCTCTAGAAGTAGCAGTTGAGATCGTTGGCACCTATGCCCGGCCTGAAACGTTTGTTGCAGTGGAAGCATAGACCTTGAGCTCTTCTACGTTGCATTTCATCCCAAGTCAGCCGTCTAACCGGTAGTGCAGGAGCAGCAAATGCTGCATGATTTGCTTGTGGGAGAGCTAGCGAAGCCCGCGCCGGTGGTGGAGGTGGTTGCAGGAATCGTCTCTATCTTGTGAGTTGGTCATCTCGCATTTTTGCCAAGCTGATGGCATCTTTCAAAGTTTGTGGTTTGAACATGCGAATGCCGTCGGCTATCTTCGCCTTCAAACCTCCCATAAACGTCCCTACAAGCACCTTTTGAATCCAGCCCCGAACATGGTTGCCGAGCCTCTTGAATTCACATTGATAATCTCTAAATGAGCCGACTTGCCTGACCCGTGAAAGAGCCTCATCGAAATCTTCACACTCGGATGGTCCAAAACAAGCCCAAAGCTTGTCTTCAAAAACTTCCCATGAAATCACCCTTCCTTCTTGCTGGAAAGTCCTCTTGAGCCACTGCCACCATTGATTTGCCTCGCCTTCAAGGTGGAACGAAGCTAGCGGCACCTTTTGTGCATCGGAAATGTCCTGAAAATCAAAAAACTGTTTCACTCTATTGAACCATTCGGTGGGGTCTTTCCCAGAATACCAAGAAAATTTCAACTTTGCCATTTTTGATGAACAGACCAGTCGTCCTCCTCCTGCTTCCAGTTGTTCTCGGTGCGGTTTTGAGAATTTTCTCCTCGTTCGGTGTTGTGACTGGTGTTGTTTGAGTCCTCCTTGAATGATCGCAACATGTCGGACAGGTTGGCTGAAACTCTCCTCTAAGTGATGTAACTTGTCGGCGATTCCCAGCTCCATACAACTCATGCCTTCTTGAAGGCCACTAAGCCCAGCTTCCAATCTTTCAATCTGCTCCTTGTTAGTGGCCATTAAAACCGCGCTCTAATACCACTGATAGTGGTCCCAGTCAAAGAAGGATTATAACAGATAAAAAAAATATTCTCTTTAAGGCGAGAACGGTACCACAATAGTTGAGGAAATTTTCTTCACTTCTTTATTGCTAAACTCTAGTTCCTTAAATAGGCTAAAGCCCGGCGAAACCAACGAGTACATGACTGAAACTTAAGCTACTAAACTTAACTCAGTAAACAACAACGGGAAGTAACTGAAATGGAAAAACAGACTCCTAAACTAGCTCCAATGGCTAGTTGACTAGGCAACGCTGCATGTAAACGTTTGAAGCTGTTTTATTCCCTGCGTAATCCATGCAACAACTTTGACAGCTTCTTCTTGACCTCCGCAAGCCATGCAACTCCTATCTCACGTGCAATCTTAACCCTTGGGACTTGGGGTTCGGTTTTAGGCCCCTTTCTGACCGACGTGGCCTATAATAGATCTTTCTCAATAACATCATCATCAGCTCCATTGATTGTTGAATCAAAAACTGATGAATCTTTGACGATAAAACTCTCGAATCTTGATCTTTAACAATAGAACCATTGCACAGATCTGAGTTGGAACTAATTTTAGATACCTCCGCCAAGGATGTTGTTGCTCAAGAACTTTATTTGATATTCATCACAGTACTCAACTCCTTGAGATCAATGGGGGTGGTAATGTTATTGTTGATGGTGGCATTGCTTTGCTTCAGTTCAGCCTTGATCTTCAACATCTGCAACTTGTTGGCCTCCTTGAATGGCTTCATCGCCTATTATACCATCTTGTTGGACACTTATTGGCAAGTCTTGGTCTTTGCTGCATCAGAAGCTTGTGGTATATATTGTATAAGTCGCTCTTTGTCATTGCGTATGTTAGTCAAATCTTGTTCAAGCGGTCATACCAAGCATCACTCGCTTGCACCAGATTCTTGAGATCGTGAACATGTAGCTATGGCGAGTACGAATCCTCTGACAGTAATTGATATTGATACTGTTATATCTTAAATAACAATATGTAGGAAAGGTGGAAGAAGATGGATCACTTCAAGAGGATCCAAATCTCCTAGAGACCACTTTGAGAGGAATTGTTTCTTTTAACAAGGAGAATGGAAAACAGGTCAGACTTTAGTTGGCTCCATGCTAGATCTGTGTCTGAACCTGACATCCTCTATCAGATTTGGACATAAATCTGAACCCATTAAGATGCATCAGATCTGAACTCGATTAATGTTCAATTATGTGTTCCAGTTTATTGTCATTTTTAACTTGACCAATTTAATAGTTTAGTTATGCTTTTTCATGAAATTTTTTCCCTCTGTTTTCCTTTAGCCAACACTTAACACCTTAAAAATTCTTTTTTAAATGTATTTGACAGCTTACTGAAACTACAACAGTTAGGTTATTTTGCGGATGCAATAGAAGGCTAATAAGCATCTCAATCCAATATAAGCAGCCAAAGGCTACGTGAATTTCACAAGAAGTAAATGGTCTTCACATAAAATAGTTAAAGTTAATTGGTTGCTCTGATGCTTGATCAAATACTTATGTATCCAAAGGGCACGTTTATAACAACAAAATATAATGAGACACGTATGGCTGTGGTGGGCAATATTTACTGTCGTTGTTTGGCATCACACATGAATCAATTCCACTGTTTATCTTTCTATCCTAAGGAATAGTTGAGAGTTTGTCTTTTTGTCCACTAACCAGTGAAATATTAAAAAAATAGTTAGTTAGAGATGTAATGATAAATATATGAACTTACAAAGATAGTTTGCCTTCTACTTTTATTCTTGTCTAGTCTTATGTACATAACATGCCTTCTATATCTTGGATGCATGAAATCAAGTACCTTCAAGTACCCTCCCACTAGTGCTTATGTTTTACCTTGATAATTGGCATGAGTGCCAAGTGTCTTGGTGTCCCCATATGCACGGCACTTCTAGCTAATGTTAGCATGATGGTCCATTTCTGTCTCATTGTGCCCGAGTATTAAAATGTTGTGGCACTCTGTGATTCTGGAAAACTGAAATGTTCAGGAAATTCTGAGGCAGTTAGAGGAAGCTTCTGAAGCAAAAGTTGAGATCGGAATTATTGATATATTTTAGAGATCTATGAACTATTGTCCTACTTTCAACTGCAAGTTTTTTATTTGCCACATTAGCTTATGTGGTTGTGGAGATAATAAATGTTTTTAAAAATCATGTAGACTTTTGTTGCTTATCTTGATCAAGATATTTGTTAGCCATTTGCTGTGATAGAATATCTAAGTTGCATTGGCAAGTAGTGCTTTAAAGCAAAAAAATTCAAAACTATTTTAGTAAGTGGTGGAAGAAGGAAAATAGAAGGAAAAAAAGTTAAAAGTATCAGCATGGAAAAAACCTAAGTAAGTCATTACATGAGCACAAGCAAACCTGATAATTAACTGGAATCCAAACTCAAATCTGATATTGGTTAGATGTGGATGTTACTTGTCCCATTGGGATCAGATTCAGGTCCATACATTATTGGGTTCAGCTGCAGATCTAGCATGGATCCGACCCCAACCCAGCCTGTTTATGGGATAGTAGCCTTTGGTACTTGATTAGCCCACAAGGATTATCACTAACCATCACCCAGTCATAATTAATCCAAAAGGACTTTGTTTCAGACTTTCAGCCATTGTGCCATATTTCCAATCATCAGCATAAGGTTTACATTATTGGTTCTCATTTGCTGCACATTATTGGCAGTCAAGGATTCTATGCAATTCAATCGATGAGTTCTAAAATCCTAGTTATTCTATTATAACAGTATTTTATTATTGATGGAAGGAAGAGGAATGGACATCAAATTTCAAGTCTTTACCATTAAAGCATATCCATAGCTAACACCAAGCAGAATTGCAGATAAAAGAATACCTTTGCGTTTTAGTTGGTTTTGCTGAGAGTTAATCATTGCTTAAACTTTCAGGAAGAAAAATTCTTTTCCTACTCTAACTTAAAACGATAAATTGATTTGTAGTACTATTTATATTCTCTTTATAAAGTTTTGCTAAAATGCTGATACATGCGGGTGCCTTTTCACTCTTAAATTATTAAAACAGGTGCGGGCATAGGTGCTGGATTTCCTGGTTTACAATTTGGATTTGGACTTGGTGCTGGATGTGGAATAGGTATTGGGTTTGGTTATGGTGCGGGAAAAGGAATTGCATATGATGAGAACCGAAGATATACAAATGTGGGGAAGCTATTCCACGGGAGAGGAAACATTCCACCTGAGTAAGTAACTTAATGACTCTGTTTCATTAGTCTGGCATGACCTTGATTGTCATTTTCATGATAAATAATGTATTTGCATTTAAACCTAGTATATTTTTGGCACTTAAGGTCGCTTTTGTAGAGGCCTATTTGTTAAATCATTATGATGACCACCACTCTTACCTCAACTAATTGGAATTGGAATTATAAGCTTCTCATTAAGATTATCTACTTTGTTTTCACATGCCTTTTTTGGAAGACCCTTTCTCAGTCACATGGCTATGTAAGGTCCTCTCCACCTTCAGACAAGTCTAAGTTCTTCCATGGAGCCCCAACTTTTCAGTGGGCATATCGAAATCATCAGACTGGGTGCCCATTACTTTAAGTTCATAACTCGTAGGCTTCTACTTTTGCACTCAATTAACCACCTAATACATAAAAATCAATGATTCAATTTAGGTTGTTTACATAATAACTTTATAAGTGACAACTAGGAAAGTGATCTTTGTTGGTTTAGATTCTTTTAATTTTTTAAGAGAATTCTTAATTGGTTACTTGTTAGCAGTTTGTTTAAAACAAAGATAAATGAACTTATTAAAGTCTATGCGAGTTTTATAGGAGTAATGTTAGAAAAGTGATATGTTGTTGTTGTTAGGTGGGTTGAGAGAACCTGGAAGTCATAAAATTATGCTTCCAGAGTGCTATAGGCGTCTTGTATAAATTGATTTTGGATTATTTCTTTGTATAAATTGATTTTGGATTATTTCTTTGTATAAATTGATTTTGGATGATTTCTTTGTATAATTTGATTTTGGATTATTTCTTTTTATAATTTGATTATGGTTTCTTCATTATTCAACGGAAGCTCTTTTTGTGGGCATTCTCTTCACTAACATCATAATGCCGGAGCCCACAAAGCTAGGCAATCCATCATTTTAGTACTCTTTCAAATTAGTTATGATCTGATGGTTATTCCAAATAAAATATATTATTTCATGCATTGGAATAGATTTTTATCTATATTACTTCATGAAAGCATGAAAGCATAAAGTACTGACGTAGCAGATGTTAGGTAACATGCTATTGACAAAAGAATACAATCTATACAATTAGAATAAAATCTGAGGTCAACTATTAAGTGTACCTAATGTAAAATAATTTTGAAGAATGGGTGAAATAAATTTAAGCAAAGAGAACTACATATACATAGACATGGAAGGAAAAGGAATCTGATTGTGTCTAATCCCAAATAGCATTTGATAGATTGGCAACCACACAGTATGTCATATTTGGGCAGTAAGATTCTGAAGGTATTCATTGAAGCAATGGACTGTACCTTCACCTGAGAGGGTAAACAACATTGGACTGTAAGTACTGTTTTATGACAAGAGGCTTTCCAACTGTAAAGGCCATGCCAGTGGTTAGCTATGAGTCAAACAGTCGGACATTAGTTACCTTGGAAAGCCTATAGACTATTTGAAGATGTTACAAAATTGTTAGATGCAAGGTCCCCTGAATCGGTACTGGGACTTACACCGGTTGGCGGACGGGTCGATACGGTATTAGTTCGATGCCATACCAACACATAGTATGCTTAGACATGCCGGTTCGGAACCGGCGTGCCTAATTTTTTTGAGTTTTTCAAGTTGATTTAATTGGTAATTAATCTTTTTGAACTTTTTCAATAATTTTAAGTCTAATTTAATGTTTTTCTGATTTTTTTTGATGTTTCTATGATTCCGATTTAACCTAAATGATACATCTTATTATTTTAAAATGATACAAAAGGTAAAATGATTAGTAAGATGTTGCATATTAAAAGAAGCAACATGAAATATTATTAAATCTAGTGCAAAAATATAAAATAACAATCAATTGCATATATTTAAAGTACAACATACATACTAATATCTAAAATCTCGTTAGTGGCGATGTATAGATATCTGGATCATTAGCATAGTGAGGAAGCACATCAGTCCATCTCTCTAACCAAGCGACATTGTAGTCTTGTAGGTTCATCCCATAAGGAATGCGCTCCAGATTATAAGCACTCTCGGATCTCTCGCCGAAGCTCTGACTCTAAGAAGCATTCTCTGACTGATAAACTAACTGATAAAACGACTGTGAAGGGGTCCATCCGAATAAGCCGGCAACAAAATCCGACTCATAAGATGCTCCGAGCTGGGTAGAATAGTAGCCATTGGAAGATACCTCAGATGTACCATATCCATATTCATTTTTTGTATGGGTTATGACTGCATGTGGCTATGGGTAATAGGATTCAGTATACGACTCGGAACTTGATACGTCTATAAATCCTACTCTATGTGCGAGACCATCTGCAGCTGTATCGTGCCCTTCTGAATAACCTCGAAGAACCTATCTTCTATATGCAATCGGATCCTCGTGGGCTCCACTAGATTATGCATCGTAGTCCCTATTCTGTGTAGCATGTGTAAACTGAGACTCTCCGGTGAGTCGAAGACCATCCTATGGCTGTCTCATAAACGGTGCTCTCATGTTCTCTACTCTTTCTCTGGCCAGCAGATCTATGACCACCAGAACTGCTGCTTCTGGTCTTTGAATCTGAAAGAACTGGCTCCTCCACTCTCCATTGGGGCTGCATGTGCCTTTTATTTTTTAAGTGTGTTGGGCAACTGTCTTCTTACCCTTCGTGTCACTCGCTGTTTGCTTATTCTTCGTGCCACTCTCTGCTTACTTTTCGTGTCCCTCTCTGTCTGGCTATGTTAGGAGGATGTATGTTGCCCTCTTGACTGAGTCGACCGGATAGCGGAGTGGCCTTGTCTAAGCATCTCTCAATCATCTCTGAGAGGTTGTTTCAGACAAGAAGTTATGTGGTGACTGGCTCTCCTATGGCTGTGGTTGATCAACTGAAAGAATGCGTAAAATATTGCTCTCTGCTCATTGCCCTGCATCGATCCTAACCTCACTAGCTACGAAACTAGCCGGTCGAGGAGACGATCCTTGTTCATCAAGCTTCGGCTCCTGCTTCTTGCCCACAAGCCATCCGATCATAGGATCATTCTCATCATCAACAAAAACACTTTAGATCGGATCTGTGTACAATTTCACTTCCTTCCGAATGCACTTCAACCTCAACCTCATATTGTTATGAACATATACAAGATCGTTTAGGCACTTATGTGTCAAACGGTTCTTCTGCTTGCTATGGATGAGAACGAAAGTGGACTAGTTGTGCTCATAGCTACTCGAGGTGATCATTTGGGAGAGGATCTGGATAGCTAGCAGCTTAAGATTTTTCGCGGACAAACTAAAATGGATTCCACCATTTAGCTGCAAAAATATTAAAAAAATTATATATAAGATAGTATCATATTAGTAACCATCTAATGCCACAGTCCTTCTGATGTGTAATATACCTGGATTCATACTTTTCTTACTTACGACAGCTGTGGAGACTCCAAAACTATTAGTGCTCTTTCTAAATATTTTGGTATGTGAAAAAGAATCGTATTGTATATATGTTAATAATTGAAAATATCAGTTAACTTACATATGTCACTTAAGTTAACTTACCTCTTATAGACATAAGACCACGATTTCTAGATCAGGCTCCATCTTGTAAATCGTATTACGCAGAGCGGCTAGAAATTTGTCATCCATATCGATTCCAGCTACGGTGTACTGAAACTGAGGGTTCATGTAGTATGCTATAGATAGAATTCATTATTGTTTTAGTAAAATTGTACAAGTATAGGAACAATCTAATTTTTAATGTTACTGCTTACCTGCTAGATGCAAGTCTTTACTCATCTGGTAGTCCTACGGTTGCTCAATGATGTTTATGTACTCCTAGGCGTATGTTGGATCTGTCTTCTTGATCTGAATCTTTGCCCTCTCCATCATGTGATACAAGAAGCCCATCTGGGGGTACCTTTTGTTGTCCACGACCTGAAGCACTTGATATAATGGTATGATAGCCTTCACTATCACAGTGGCCTGCTGCCAGAATGTCTGCTTTGTCACCAAGTCCTCGACAATGCTTTCTTCAATGTCAGCCCTCGCATATCTACTTTTCTTCTATTTGGGACTGACAAACATCTAATATAAGGCTGCTTTATTCTCAAGAATACTATCAAGTGTAATGTAGTTGGTAGCAAACCGTATGACTCTTGGTCTCAAGATCTCTTCTCCTGTATACCTCCTCATTAGTGAAAAAACCCATGTATGGTTATAAATATATCTGGTGATGGTTTGGGCTGCCTCCACTATCTACTACACACTATGAATCTTCGCAATGTCCATCAATATGAGGCCGATACGATGTGTAGCATATGGGGTCCAAAAAATATATGGCCATCACTCCATCAAGATCTCTTCGGCGGCTTTATATCGTGGCTCATTATTAATGATGACCTGCATGACATTCTCATCTCCTACCTGATCAATTACCTTCTTTATTAATTTGAGGATGTACGTTGCGTTGTGCACCTGATCATAAGCATCAATTGGTTTGTGAAAGAAAGTTTTTGTATCACAATATGTCAATAAGCTGATAATGCTCTGTCTAGTAGGACCGGTTCAACCATCACACATCACTATCAGTCCATATATGGGCCATTTGCTCGTATATAAAGCAATCTATTTCTTTAGTTCTTTATTATTATCAAGAAGCTCACCGTAGATGTCCTTCGGATCTAGAGGATCTACAGCGGGACGGTAGCCTATATGGAGAAAATAGCAGACCTATAGTACGTATTGTCTGCCATATGTGCTGGGCTGTGGCTGAAGTGGAATCAGGATTTAATAACTCGGCACATATCATTCTTATGCTTCTTCAGCATTGTGTCAACTCTCTGTTGCTTCGAATCTCTGCTGGAGTAGGTATATGAATCTAAATCATGAATTGCTGCTTATAGTGGAATCTCTCTGTATGAATTTTTTTTGTTACCAAAAACTTCCAACATAAATGCAATACGGCCACCGCCTCTACTGACGGCCTCCTCGACTGAGGAGATCCTACTGAACTCTGGATTTGCCTTGCTACTCACAGAACCGAAATCCGACTCGTAATATGACGGCTCAAATCGAACCTTATGCCTGGCCATCTCATTTTGTTGCCACTGATCATCCAAGTCTGCCTGCATGAGAGTCTGAATCTGTCTCCTCGTCATTTGGAACAAATGCCTCTAAGTCTCTGGAGTGATAGAAAGGTGGCTCTGCCGCTCTGCAGTCCACCTCCACCTTCTTCTTGAAAACACTTTCCTTTGCTACTCTGAAATTAGAAGTGTTTCTTCATCAGTTCCCAAACCTTTCATCGGCATTTCCAGCACATTGATACGTTGAAGTAACCACCAGCTAAGTACTGCTTCAATTTGATTACCCCTCCTTTCTTGAACTCTATGTTGTATTAGTTGCACTTCCAATGTTGTCGACCCAAGAGCATTTGCTCATAACGCCAACCAATGTCACATTCTGGTTTCTTTTTTCTTGATGGTTCTATTTCTACAGGTTTATCAAGTACATTAGTTTCTCAATTATTTAAAAATAGCAAAATATCGTTATGATGAAGATAATTTTTTTACCTCAGAAAATATATCTGATTTATCTAATACATAATGCAAATATTTTATATTTTTTTATCTATCTATATATTTTTAATAATTTTAAATTAAAAATATGTTTAAATATCATAAATTCAGCAAAATATGTTTTCCACTTCAGAAATAACTTCTAAATTATGTAATACGTACTACTAATTTTTCATATATTTTAGTATTAATTATATCTTTTAATTATTTTTTGAATTTTAAAATAATTTTTAAATATAAATATTTAAAAAAAATAATTTTAGCTCAGATCCATGTAGAACCCAATAATGGATGTCATATTTTAAAAGCTATTTATTTCTCAATTTTTTTCAAATTTAGGCTTAGGCTACTATGCGCGTAATCGCATCAAAATTTGAATAAATGGACACCAAATTTTTCTGGAGAGTAGCTTGCATGCCCCTACATACACTTCTGATTTTATATATTTTTTTTTATTTTTTTAATCTAAAAATATATTTTTAATATTTAAAAATTATATATAATCTAAAAATTAAAAATTTTTATGTCATCGTGTAGATCATCTATAGATCTATAGCATACAATAAAATCAAGGCCAAATTGAAAATTTTGGCCCAATTTTTTTTTATTTTGCAAATTTTGAGCTATTTTTTCAAACAAAAAAAATATAAGAAATGGGATAAGGGAGAGAGAACACATCTTATTTGGATCTTACTCCAATTGCGCTGAATCGGTGTAATTTTGAAACTTGGGGGGAAGGGGAGTCGTTTAGCCGTAAGACCTTTTCAACACTTGTTTTTAACAAAAGAAGTAGAAGGGAAGGGGTTCTGGTTCCGAACCGGATCGACTCGGTACGATCCGTTCGAACGGAAGCGTCCGATTTCGAATGGTTCCAGGTGGTTCGGGCCTTTTCCGGCCGGTTTCGATTGGTTCAGAACCTGTTCCGGCCGGTTCGAGGCCGAAACCGATTCCAATAAGTGAACTGACCCGGTTTCTCACAGAGTCGGTTCAGTTCGGGCCGAATCGGATAGTTCGGTCTGATTCGGCCTACCCTGGTTGGATGATTATAATGGACCATGTTTGAACATACCAACTGAGACCAAACTATGAGAAGAAAATGATCATTTAGAATGTTATATAATGAAGATGGCAGCTAAGCATTTCATGAATATCAACTTTAGAGGAAAAAGTTAGGCATGAAGCGCCTAACCAGTTCTCATTTCGGTAATGAAAAGAAAAGAAAACAACAAGAGGATGGACCTCCAAACACCAGAAATCTCCCTGCTACAGAGAATAACCTTCTATCTCACCAAAGAGCTCAACATGACCATCCCTAACAGTATTAACTAGGATGAAGATTGCAATTATGAAAATGTTGAAGTGATATGTGGTGAATATCAGATAACTTTAATCATGATATACTCAAGGAATCATTATATACTGTTGTCAAATATTAATTGATCTCATGTAATTCTTCTCCATATGCTATTCCCACTTCTGCCTGCTAATAATAAAGCATTTGGCCATCACTGGTAGAACTAGAACACTTTAACAAGCTGTTAAGTTTACGAAATTTAGCTAAATCAATTATCCTGGCTCATTCTTAGTCTGATTCATTTTCTTGATTGTATAAGAATGTAATCATGTGCCTATGGCATATTTGTTATCATTCTTTACTAAATTTTGTGCATATTGGTATCGTGCAGTTTCTTTTTGTACTTTGACATTGCCCACTGCTTTCAAGATTTTGATGTTCCCAATCTTTTTCTTATGTTGTCTTGTGGTTGGAATTTATTCATGCTGTGCTTACATTCGTCTATTGTTCTTTCCAATTTTTCAGGCAACAGATTGAAGCCCTGGTTGATGAGCTTATTGAGAGTACCAAAAAGCTAATCAAAGCGACTTCAAGAGAGATCGACAAATGGAGGTGAAATGAGCTCTAGGAAAATTGGAAGTACATATTATTGTATTGAAGACTACATTTCCTTGACCCACCTAGTGCATGTAACGAAGTACTGATGCAGAAGTCTCAGGTTGAAAACATTTTCAGATACCATTTTTTATTGGCAGCTCAAAATTCTTCGACGTTCACATACTGGGCTTAAATATGCTTAGGTTATCCATGCATCTGATTCCATTTCTGCCATATATAGTGACCAGGCCACACGGGGCCCTAATCCAGAGTATGGAGCCTCCGGCCATGTTTTCTCATACTTTTAGGCACCTTTGCTTATTTCTCACATACCGCATTAAGTCCACGTGAATGCTGCTGGCATTGGATTGTAAGATAGGTCTCTGTCTCTTTTCATTTGTTTCTCTTTTCTTTACCTCTTAAGATCCTATCACACCAGTTCAGTCTTTATATCCAGTGGGCATTTTGACTGTGTCCAGAACAAAGGGTGCATACTCTTAAATAACATCCCTAGCTGGCATTCTAAAAGACTTAGACAAGCCATTCCTAAAATATTTCACGGTCTTCTCACTAGCATCTTACGTACTGAACACTAGCATCTTACGTACTCATGATAACAGAAAAATTGCATATACTGAGCATATTAGCTAGAAATCATTAGATGATACAGGTGAGCAGCAACAATTAAATTGTGGTCATAAAAAATATATATGACATCAAGAAATTTTTATTTATTTATTTTGTAAAAGAGGTCCGTGGGCACTTGGTTATGTAAATAGGGGTAGCCAGCCTTTTTTCAAATATCCCTAACAGCTCAAGACGATTTTTTTTTTTTTTTTCCTTTTCTTTTAATAGAGAGGGATGCACGAGAGACCCGCCCATAATATAATTATCCAAAGCAGAATATTTGAAGAAACATGGTCCAATATGGTTTTTTAAGCAGAAGAGAAAGATTTGTACCACCAAAAAAAAAAAAAAGGCAGAAGAGGATGATTGTCGAGACAAGCTCCTGTTCACCTGTTTAACTTTGCGCATTATCCTGTATATGAGAAAATTTAGCACATCCATGTAGGGCTTGTATATGATTTTAGATGCATATTGTTCATTGGCGTATTCAATCCCTACGAAATCAAGAACAGGGTCAGGTGCATGGAGGTTTACCTTTCACGTAGTTCAAAGAAATAGCCATTTCCATGTTGGTTGTTGCTAGTGGGGATTGCGAAACCCCCACCTATTGTGCTCAATACTTCGCGTGGCTTGCCCTTGAAAGCTTCTCTCTCTCTCTCTCTCTCTCTCTCTCTCTCTCTCTCTATATATATATATATATATATATATATATATATATATATATATATATAGGTTTTTCACATGGATACCGTTCTAAATATCGAATTTTGCGTGAATATCCTTTCAAAATTTATATTTGCATGTATACCTTCGTAAAACTCTGTTATTGTACAAATACCCTAATATAACGGTTGTTTTAACGGTGTTAAAAAAAATCATATTTATATTAATTAAAAATAAAATAAAAAATTGAAATGACGTTATTATCCTTACTATTTCCTCTCGCCGCCGCCGCCGCCGCCTTACTCTTCCCTCCCCACACCGCACCCCCCCCCCCTCGGTGCCCGGCTTCCTCCCCGTCCCCTACATATCGGGAGCCCAAGAAGAAGAAGAAGATAGGAGCTCCACACAGCTGTGCCCTGCTTCAGAATCTCTTGGGCCCAGAAGAGAGAGAGAGGACTGCTAGTTCATAGAGGGGATCTTTCTCTCTCTCTCTCTCTCTCTCTCTCTCTGGCCCAAGTGGAGCTCCTGTCTTCTTCTTCTTCTTCTTAGGATCCCGATACGGGGGGAGGAAATAGTAAGAATAGTAACATCATTTTAAATTTTTTTTAATTAATATAAATATGATTTTTTTAACACCATTAAAACAACCGTTATATTAGGGGTATTTGTACAATAACAGAGTTTTACGAGGGTATACATGTAAATATCAATTTTGAAAGGGTAATCACGCAAAATTCGATATTTAGAAGGGTATTCACGCAAAAAATCCTATATATATATATATATTAATTATATATAATGAACTCCTTCCATGGGAGACCTTGCTAGCTGCATGAAGCTTTACCTGATCCTTACAATGTATTTACCACCAAATAAAGATTATTCATGTAGAAGTGCATGCGTTATTAATAAGTTGGATTGCAGAATCTGCATGACACTAGATAGAGCGGTGTGTGCAGGTCTTCAAGCCACTTTTTTCTCTGCATCTGGGACTGAAACTTAAACCGTATCGAGTCAGGAACATGGGGGTCTGAAACTTCGTCTCTTGGAACTTGTGTGGAGTTAGCCTTCCTTGTAACCCATACGTTTATTCATATGATCATGTGACATCCAACTTGCTTCAAAATTATTGAGCAGAGTATGTTGCTGCTGTCAGGGTAATCAAGCATTGTTGATGAATATTGCTCAAGGAATTAAGCATAGAAATTAAAGTTGTTTGAACTGAATTTGTTTAAAGCGTGGTGGAGTTGTTAATGCCAGAACCATCTGCTAGTATTTAAAGGCACCGGTAATTGTGTCGATCCTAATTCTTTGAATTTATCATCCTGGGATCCTAAAGTCGGAATTAGTTGAAACCAGCTAAATTCCTCAACCAATAATCCCAGGGAACTTGACCGTCGCAACCTCGTCAATTGTGATCTGGACAAATTAAATTTGGATCTCTCTCTCTCTCTCTCTCAATTTGGATCTTGACAAATTGCGAATTTGACCGCGCGCATGCCAATTGCCATGACAGCAAACTATCCTGGCCTGCACAAGAATGACCCATATCAGAGCCACCTACAAAATCAGACTCCAAAAGGATCTAGAGCTCATTATAAACCAGACATTACAGCCGCTCATCGTGTTTCCATCAGCAGTGATTGAGATAATAAAGAACTGCAACATCAGCTTCCTTCACAAGTCTTTGGTAGAAAGTTCTGGTTCTATTAATTTAGAGTGCTCTCAGGGAATAATAGAATTTCATCACGCTGACCATCCTCTATGCAATTTAACACGATCTGTACAAACCTCGCACTATGTTTGCTAGAGTATATAGGATTAAAGAGAGGTGCAAAAGACATCAGCAACCTCCTGTCAAAATAGTGTCTCCCTAAAGCCCCAGAAGTAGTCTCCGGGATTTGGTGACACGCAGATTAAAAGCAGTCAGATTCATACTTGCAGAAATGCATGCCTTCTGCCAAATTTCTACAATCAATATTATAAAGTTCCCTGAAAAGGTATACAGTGAAATACTACAAACAAAAAAGGGATGTTCATAGGTACAACGTGATTGGATTTACGTGTATAGAAAATGGTTCTACAATAACGAATGGTAAATTATACAGATTATGCATGATTAAATAACAGTGTTTGATCTGTCATATATTAAAATTGCCGTGGATACAAAACTCGGATACTAACAACAACAGTTTATTGTTTAAAATTCTATCATGGGAGCACACAATGAAGTTATCCCACACTTATAATGCTGCCATTAAAGTTTAAATTAAAAAAGACAGAATATTACAGACATTTCATAGCAATGTCCACGTATAAACCAATAAGGAACTGTCACACAGACATGTTTGTGTCAAAGGATATAACCAACTTGATCTATCAACCAGGAGAAAACATCTTAAAGGGTTCAGGGCCCTTCTGATGATTCCACTGTCAAGAATGAGCAGGCCATGAGTATCTGAAAATAGCACTCTCCAAAGGTATCGAAACCCAACAGGCAGTTGTCAAGTTTGAAAAATATCCATTACCAAAATCTTGAATCACCCATAAGGCAATGGAACCCAACTATATTTGCCATGTTTGAATTAATATCCACCACCAAAATCCTGAATCAACGTCCTGTTTTTGCTCGTTTCATCCCTGTGCTGTTGAAAGGGGATGCACTGGGGCTCATATGAGGACTCTCTTCTCTTAAAGTACCATTCAGTATGGCCAATTCCCTTAACTGTTGCTTCTTGTAGTAGTCTATAGTTTCATCCTGAAACAAGACCAGTTTAAGTAGCCTAGTGAGAGCAAGCACGGGAGAGAGAGAGAGAGAGGGAGAGAGAGAGAGAGAGAGAGAGAGGTGCACTGTTAAGTACCACTGGTTTCAAAAGATCTTCCAATACCCTCACAGCTTGATTCAATCGAGCATCAATTATGTCTGCTGGAAGCTCAGCCTCCACAAGAACATGTAATGGCTCATTTAAGTGCTCATATCCAGGTTTATCTCTTAGTTTTTCTTCCTATAGAAAAATGAAATTTCAGATCTAGACAGTAATACGCAGTTGAGGTTCTACTTCAAAATTGATAGTTTTGCAGATAAAATAATAGATTTTAGCTTTAGTCAACGTAAAGGATAAAAAGAATTACAAAGACATAATAGCTCAATCTAGATTAAACAAGTCAACGTTATTCTGATAGTCTGTATGAATCCTGCTTAAGCTGTTCAAGGTTGATGTAGAGTGCACTATCATAAACACAAGTGTACCAGGATCAGTAAAATAAATGCATATTAGATTGAATGCAAGGAAAGAATGGTATAGGAAAGTAGCCCAGCCAAGACAGCTCACAGAAGACAAGCTTTTATATCAAAGCAGTTCTTTTTAACTGCTTGGCCCAGCACATAATAGAAAATAAAGGAAATAGGTTTCCTCATTAATTAAGTCATAATTTATGAATCTTAATATGAAAAGAATGGGTTCTATCTAATATTATAGATCTCAAAGACTTCTATAGGAGATTTATAAATTCAAGAATGCACATTCTAGATTCCATGCATATTTCGTGATGACTACAGGACCTAAATTTGGCTATGACAAGACCACAAAACTACATATGAATATGAAACTTGATATAGTAACCAGCATCATACTAGGTAACGAGTACCAGCATAAAACTTATAATCTACTAAGCCTATGAGAAGACAAAACTATAATTTGATATATTTCATCTAAAAGTCTCAAGGATTCAAGCTAAGAACTAGCAAATCCAAACTTCAATCTTATGCATAGATCCTTTTCCTCATATTTCCTGAAAAATTCTCTTAAAGACAGAAAAGATTTTCTTAAATCTAAGAAAAGCTGCCTATTTCTTAAATTTGTTTAGAGCCAACACCCAAATCTTTTAATTTTTTAAAAACCTTCCAATAATATATGGTTAATGTTAAGGAAGTACCTATTTCTCATAAGTATCATCCATAAGTATTTTAAGTCTTAGCTCAAAAATGAACTAAAATTGGCACTACGTAATCAAATTTACTTAAAGAAATTCAGAAAGGACCTCAAAATGATGCTAAACAAATGAAAAAAAAAGATCCCAAAATGATATTAAATATCAATATTATGACAAAAATTAGGATATATAATCAGTTAGCATGGTAAAAAAAACCACCAAAACTACCGGTCATTTTCAGACAAAACTGTCCGTAGCCCAAAGTTTCTGTTAATTTTGGATCATTTCATGCTGAAACCAATTCATTTTGGTGACAGTTTCCATCCTTGATTGTCGCTGACCTTAGGAAAGAACAATAAAAGATGTCTATAGTTGTAATTCCTTTCCACCAGGTGTGCAAAAGGAAGGATTGCCTTAATATATACTAAACAATATTTAGAACATGAGAAAGGAAAAGCAACGAGTAAAATACAACTGCAAAACACAGAGAACGCGACCGAAACTTTACTATAAAATCCTGGTGAGACACAAGCCTACTTGCAGGACTCTTTGGAGATTAAGATATGAAAATTAACCATGACTAATTATGTAGCATACTTACAACCCTAAACAGTCATTTCTTTCTGTGCCCAAAGTTTTACAAAATAGAACAATAAAAAAGTCATAATGAAGCATGAATACATAGTCATCACATGGCAAAAAAATCCAAAAAAATTTGAAGCCAAGCGATTGCTATGTACCATGGATCATATCAAATGGAAACCTGGAAGATAGCACTTACATAACATAGGGGAAGCATGAAAGTTCAAATGGGTGGCAGAAAATTTGGCAAAAAAGAGTAAGAAACGAATGTAGCTGACAAGGCGTGCAGGTAGACATAATCCTGAAATAATGTAAAGCTGATTTCAATGGTCCCTACTTTGCAAACATGATGATAGTTTATGGCTTTAAGCAAAGGATGAGAGAGATGCTAGAGATACTTCCTATAACAATGTGAATGACCATTAATAGGTCATCATGGCAGAATGGGGCTCATGAAGCAGAACTTTAAATGATGCTTAAAGTCAACTTAGATCTTAGGAACCTCATCTTCTAACTAATCAGGTCCTGCAGCCCCATAATGTCAAGTTTCCCAAACAGCAGATGGTGGAAACTATTGACATATTAATCTATTCATAAACTAATGCATGACTGTCTATGCTGACATATCCACCTTGAAGGCTTACAATGTTGTGGTGTAACATTTAATTTTCCCCCAAAAGTAACTCAATGTACTAAAAATAAATAAGCATTTGTTCTCACCAGAAAACCAAATGATTATACAAATTGTTTTTCACAGTTATAATTTTTGAAGCTCAAATTCACATTAGCAATTTCCTAAAGTTTGCTATTAAAAAAAAAATTCCTTCAACAGAACAAATTGGAAAGATGAGGAAAAAAATTGGAGGAACTAGAAGAATCATTAGATGAGCAGTGTTCGAAACCCGTTGACCTAGACCACTGGATTGTTGGTTTGGTCTTAGGTCCACAATTTGAATGCAGTCCATGGGTTGACTGCAAGTCTAATCAGGCTGGCGAGAAATACCTCAAGTCCTTTTCGTATGGATTTTATAACCCTAGTTCATTTTTCCTGTATCTATTCACATCTTCCCCTTCTCATGTCTCCCCAGACTCCAGCCCTCTGATGTGTCGATCTCCAATCTTTCTCTCACTATTGCCTTCAACCTGTCACAACCCACCCTCCTTTTGCCTTGCCATCAATCCTTCCTAAGCCTGCCCTCCTCTCACCATCTTTGTTGAGGCCCCATAGCTAGCACTCCTCTCCTCCGACACTGTGTCACCGACATCTTCGATCTCCCCTATGGGGCACCCTCCTCCTATGTTGACTGCAGAAGCACCCCTGCCATCCCCCCCGCCTCCACCACCTCCCATGTCAAAGCGAAACCCCAATTGTCTACCTTCTCTTGCTTCGACATTGAGGCTTCTCTCAACATTAACCACAACGACAACAACAACCAAGGAAAAGGTTGGGCGTAGTTAGGGTTAAGAAAAGAACGGGAATTTGAATTTTTCCGTCTTTCTTCCTTGCTGGTCAGCATACAGGGTTTAATTATTTATCCTGGGCAGTTCAAGCAGTTGATCCGTCCGGGTCACCAGTTCAAAACAAGTTTGAGATCACTCCCGGTTTTACCTTGATCCAACCTAAAATACGTAGCAGGTGATGGGCTGACCAGGTTGACTCGGACAGATTCATCCGAATCTCTACACGGTAAGGAGAAGTTTAGTGCAAAAACACTTGTGTTAATAAAATAGTGAGTGTTAATTAGCTGGCTGAGAAATTAATCCAAGGTTTTAAGTTTTGATTATTTCAATAGTTCCAGTTAATTTCAGCCAAAATTGACCACTTTGGGTCCAATTTCAACGGTTTTGACCAATTTCAGCTGAAACTGATTGAAATTGAACATAGAGGCTAAAAATATGGATTATTTGGCTTCTTGTGTCATTATGGATTATTTCTTCATTTCTGGATCAATTCAATTTTCTTTTTTTTAAATAACTCAAATGGACTCGGGTTATCGGGTTAACAGACCCAACCCGTTAAGATAGTCCGATCCGCAAGATTGATTTTTTTTTTTTTGAATTGGTTCGGGCTAATGGATGATGGGCTAACGGGTTTAGGCCTTCCCCGCACTGTAGACCATCTTCCACCTTCGACGATTCCGATGGATCACGCCTGATTTCGCGGCAGTGGTTGCGGGGAGGCGTTGCACTGGTGGAGTGGGGCGGCGTCAAGTGGGGCGGCGGCATCCTTCTCCTGGATCCGGCAACGGACGATGGCAGCAAGATGCGGCTGAAGCTTCCGAGGAGACGCGGTGGTGTCCGATGGTGAATCGGCGGCGCGGCGGCGGTAGTTGGTGCATGCACAGCGACGACTGAAGGAGAAAACGACAAGGAGGCCGGCTTATTTGCCTTTCGGGCCGCTGTGGGGGTACCCGGCGATGGGGTTTTCCTCTCTGTGTGAGACCCGAGAGAGAGGGAAGAGAACGGAGACAGCGGTGGTGGGGGACGAAGGCGGCGACGGCGTATTGCGAAGGAGACTGATGGAATGGCGCTGGGTGGGAAGCGACCGACGGGAGGGCTTTGCCCCTTTTCTCTTCACGGAGGGTGAGATGATGGAGAGGGAAGAAAACAAAGAAGAAAGGGAACCACCCTTCTTCGGAATGCATGCCGTGCAGCAATCCTCCATGAGTTCCAGCATTTGCAGTGCAAATACTCCAGCAAAATGTAGATGAGGAAAAGGCAGAAAAGGAATCAGCGGGGATCCGTCCATAAACTAGATCCCTTGACTTCAGCAACAGAGGCAAAGTCGAACCTGGCTCTGATACCAAAGCTGATGCAGGACGGAGGTAGGGAAGGAAAGACAGAGGGGAAGAGAAGAAGAAGAGGGGGAAGAAGAAGAAAAGAGAGGAGGGGGAAGAAGAAGAAAAGAGAGGAGGAGGAAGAAGAAAGGAGACTAATTTTTATTCATCATTCATTAATTCTAAACAAATGCATGCCCCATATATATATATAGGGCCACAAAATAACAAATAGGTCCCTACGAAGAAAACAATTCGAAAAAGATCCTCAAATGACAATATGCAAATTAATCCTACCCACATAAAATAAAAAAATAACATAAATCAATCCAGTCCTCATGTCCACACCAAGGGCTCATACCTTAATCTAATCACATAAATCCGAAACTTAATATTGATTGTTTTCTAAATAATCGATACTATATGTGTTTACATGGTTTGTTTATACTGATATTAACTGATTTTTTATCCACCAGATTATCTTAAGCCAGTAAACGATCATACAGATGACAATCCATATTTGTAGATGTTACATTGCCCTTTCGTATTGAAATAACAGTTATGTATCTCCACCTTTGATTTTTTTTTCACATAAAGGAAATATAAAGATGATCAACAGGCACAACTAAAATCCCAATTATGTCAAGCATCATGCAGATAATGTTCTTAAATTGCACATGTTCCTACATATGTTATACCCTCTGTTTTCAAGCAATTGCCACTATGCTCCTGTAAATATCAAGTGCATCACTTTGTTGTACAATTAGGTCTTAGGTCAGACCATAGACATCATGTACACTTACTGTCATGCATATATGACAGTTGAAACTTCAAATACCATAATGATTGATGATCTAAGGCATGTTCAAGAGGAACTGAGACAAATTTTAACAACATTAAAGATAATAATCATCACAGTACCTTTACTGAATCTTTCACTGAACCACGCCCGCGAATATAAACCCTACACTGAGTTGAAGCTTCAACTCTTTTCAATGAGTTTCCTCGAGGTCCCAGCAAACGGCCAACAAAATTGTACTGATCCAAAAAGAAAATGCAAATATATTAATTAATATTTAATGCAATAAAAGTCAACTCAAAAGTTAGTTAAGATTAACAGACATTAGGAAATTTGTCGACAGGAACATCTAATCTCAAAACTTTCTTTACTATTGGGCTTGTAGGAACACCAGGAGCTCCATTCCAACCAACAGGTGATGCTTGAAGGGGCCCCATTCTTTGGAAATACCCATTATCCTGAACAGGGTTAGCATAAAATAATATGTATTAGGCATAATCAGTACAGAATAGTGATGAAGACGAACTTCTAGATATAAGCAGGTCAGTCGATGTTGAGGGAAAAATGCATTAAATCCACAGCATCGAAGTTCAATATCAGTGACGTATCAAGCTGTACATTTATGTATGTGTCAAACAATGCATTATCTAAGCAGTTGCTGATCCAAAACTTTGGCTACACGGAAGATCAGATCATTGGCACTAAAGCCAGTAATTCCCAACTTTCCCCCATGCTCTCCCTCACCCTCTTCGACATGCGGGCACACATCCCCATATACAAGTCGGAAGGGGAGAAAGGAAAAAATGGATCATGGAAAGCCTTTGACTGGTTGCTTAGCAGATGCATGTGGCATCAAGAAAACAAGCTGGTAAACTGATTTTTAAACATATCGATTGTGTGAGTGGGGTTTGTAAATTCATTCTGATGTTCAAATGGTACACAAGATCATTGACAAAAAAATTTTGATTATAGGCCATTAATTGGATATTTCAAGTTCAGCAGGAGAGAAGTTATACCTTCTTAAAGTAGTAGAGAAAGGGACTCAAATCACTTAGTATTTAATAACTTGAGTTAGGAAGATGAGGCAGGGTGCAGGACGGAGAGATTGAGCAAACTAAGGTATGTTTTGACAAGTTCAATCTTTGGATCATCAAAATCAAGACACCAACAACTATTTTTAGGTTAAGACAGGCTTAATTTTGGAACCTATAACTACAAAACAGAACTTTTGGATACTTGATTATCATGCATTTTCCTTGCCTCACAGTACTTGTAGCCAAATCCCAATTCTGATCAGCTTTTTGTATTAGCCTTTTTTTCATGAAACTCGTCGCTAAAAAAGCAAAAAGAAACGAAGAGAGAAGAAAATTAAAATCACTATTTTTTTCACCCTTACTGATGGATGTTGACACTTACACCATAATGTTGCTGCCTATAAGCCCTACAGTTGCCAGAGACGATACAATCATCAGCTTGAAATAGTGACTTAGAGTAACTGCCACATTTAGATTAGATTCTTTGCCATTGTCATCTTCTTTGATGCTACCTTTGCTGGGTTGGGTTAGACGATGTTGAGGACTTCAGCTTGTGGCTCATGCAATGCTGGATTTAGGCCATGGCTTATGGAATTTTCTAAAACACTGGATGAAAGCTCGTGGAGTTTATGAGGTCATTATATGAGTGACCAGCGGGGCTGATTCCATCCCAAACAGTGGTTTATGGAGAGAAATCAAGGTTGAACATAGCAAACTAATTCTGGCTAAGTGCAGGATTAATGTGAGCTCTGTGTACGCATGGGGAGCCTGAGAATTAGTTTTAATATGGTTTTAGGATTTTTTATGTAGCTTGCTATCTAGTTTCCAAATATAGGAATTTTTGGATGTTGCAATCAAATGGCTAACCAAACTAACCTACCCTAGGGCAATGGGGAAAGATACTAGAAATGACATTATAAAGATTATAGGATTTAAAGAGTAAGTTCAATCTTAACTAATGTGCAACTCCAATGAAATGGGTAGCAGTGAATGAGAGAAAGCAAATATCACCGAAACTTAAGATCTGAAATTCATTTTTAAGCATTAAGGATTATCAAAGGGGATCAAATTCACACAAATAAGATCAATCTTCATATCAAAACTGAAAATAAGTTAGCAACGGCAAATAAATTCTCATGCAGCAAATAAGATGGTTGAAAGACTAAGAATGTAGATTAAGAAAAGCATGAGAGTTGCTAAGATAGTTAAGAGAAAGTGGATGAAGGACCAAACCTGACCTGAAGTTCCTTTTGCTTGTTCTCAAAATATAATCAGTGTGCATAACAACCTCGGCGTCCAGCCATAGGACGGACTTAAAGCCTTGGCAATACTTGTTTTACAAGCAAACTGCCTATGAATTCTTCTGTCAATACTTGTTTTACAAGCAAACTGCCCATGTATTCTTCTGTCCCATGCATTCTTATGTTATTTGCTCTACTTAGAACTCTATTGGGAAAAGCTATCACCTCTACTGGGACCTTTATTAGGTCCCGAAAGAAAGAAGAAAGGGACGAAGAGGTAGCTAATTACATATAGAAGTGCTTTAATTCCTAAAGCAACCCTACACTTCATGAGTTGACCAGACAACTGAAAAGACTTAAAAAGTAGAGATTTTTATTATGACGATCTGGCCTTTAAAATCATGTCTGATCCAGTCATATAGCCAGTTAAGGACATCAAATTCCAGTGAAGCATTTAACTCCAGAGATAAGTTTTTTCATAATCCCATAATGTTCAAAAAAGTCTGTCCAATGCACACCCACATGCTACTTCAATGGTATTTGAAGCTTTCACATAGTTTTTTGCATTCTTTATGCTGTCATCAAATGTCAAACTTTGATTGTGATTGCGTCATTAGGTCCAAGGAGGCTTTAATGAGTGAACTTCTTCAGGGGAAAAATTAACATTTTTAGGGCCAAGACTTGAACCATCGAGCTTTTAAATCCAAAGTACCAAGGAGCATTGTAACCCGGCTAGCCTAGGTGTGCATCCCGTACGCATGATATTCGCATCCAAAGCAGCCTGGCCAAGCTCCCTGTGCGCACTGGACTCGCATCCCATGCGACCAAGACACACATCCCGTGAACAAGGGCCATGGCCTCTGCCAAGACAAGGACACTCACTACAAGGGCCATGGCCTCTGCCAAGACAAGGACACTCACTACAAGGGCCAATGGATACACAATAGCAGCATGCAAGGTGAGGCTGGTGGCACGCAAGGCAAGGAGCACAGCCTGGCTGATGGTGATTAAACAACCTCTGCACCGCTAGAAATGCAACAAACCGATACGAAGCCTCACTGAGGCAGCTGCTCCCCCTACTACCCCAGCTGAGCATTAAGTGTCAAAAATTCTAGTTGTGCGATTGACTGGATACCAAGGGAGTTATCCTGAAAGAAAGAGGGGTACCGCCACTAGAATGAAAACATACTTGTTGTGACTATTGTGTAACCCATTGTCTGCAATAGCTCTTCCTGTTTCTGTTAACTTCTAGAAATGGTCTTGGTTCAAGGTTTGGAGAAGGTGAAAATATAACCTGGTTGGTGCCTAGGCCGGCCTCCAATATGAAGGTGAAATATAACCTCTCTGGTGCCTAGGCCAGCATCCAAGATTTGGCTCAAAGGCAATTCCATGACAGTTGTCCATGGATTAATGGAAACGGTACAGCTCCTACACTTATATCTCTAATATAGCCGTCTAGCTTCACTCGATTTCCATCAGAGTCTCCCATATGATGCAAGAAGGAAATCAGATCTCTAGCCCCCAATATATGCTCCAGAATTGATATATTTGGAATTATTCAATTAATCGTTTGGATATGTGACTTGCTAAAATATACTCCTTTCCTAATAAGAGGTCCTTTACTCTGTATTTCTTTACCCAAGGAAGAAAATCAAGGAAAAAATTTATAGAAAAAAGGAGTATTCTTTTGATCTTAATGGATGGCCGTGATCCCAAATTGAAAATAACAGAGGAGGCTCGCCTATATGTAAGATGAGAAATTGATCAGAATAAAGGAGAGGTGTCTATATCTACCCTAAGATACTAACCAAATTTGATTAGAATAAAGAAGATGCATCTATATTTATGGTCAGATGAGATACTGATGGGTCATGATTAGGTATCTGCATTTAGGCACTCATCATTTCTGTTTTTCTAATTATGGATGCTCATAGATAGGGAGAGGAGCCATGAGAGTGACTGGAAACTTTAGCAGGGATTTTCTTTTTCAGTCAAGGATATTTTGGGAAAAAATGATGGAATCTTGATAAAATATTTCAGATATCAAATTTCTCACTTTTTTAAAATAGTATAAATGTAGATCAGTAGATGTTTAAGAAAAAAAGAAGTGTTTTTACAATGATTGGTAAAAGATGCTCAAGGATATCACAGGGGTTGAAAAATCAATATTGAAACTTTTGCTTTTACATTTTGGAGTCTCAAACAAGAAAGAAATCATACTATTATTGATTGTGCACTCTCTCTCTTAAGTATGTTTATGGTACACCTCTCTTATGTATTATTGGTTCATGAGAAGGAAAATTAAAAAGTTAAAGAGCAGCAAACACTATATGGATCCAGCTGGTCCTCCTCATCACCTAAAAGATGAGGGACTATAATAGCTCCATTTTACATTTTCTTTCCTTACCATTTTCCCTTATTTAAACACCAGATTCTCAAGTTTAGAAATAGGGAAATGTTTTATGCTATTAGTTGCTAAATTAATGAAGAATGAACAATCAAAGAGTGTCTACCTGTTTCATGGCGGGAGCCCTTCAAAACTTAAGTGTAAGGAACCTAGTTTCATGATGATAAGAAGTCACTAGCATCGGTGACATAACTATAATCATCAAGCCTTGTCCTAGCTATTTTGGAGTTTGCTTAATGGATATCCTCATTTGCCAGGCATACCCATTTCAGGTTATCTCTATATTAAGATTTTCCATATCTAGGTATCAAATATATTTCTTTTCTCCTGGTATTTTCCTCTATTCCAGGTTATTTTGTTATTACTATTCCCTGTTCTGCAAGTTTGAGAGTCTTCATAAACTCCATCGAACTTCTCTTTAAAACTTAGTTCAGCATCCGTGCTCAACCATTTATCATTCCTCACTGAGATAGTTCAACATAGGTTCCCCTTAACTTAAATTTTTTTTCCCAAATTTTGACTGTTGCGACAAATTCCAGCAACACCATAATTCTCTATACCTTCCATGTTAAGTGTTAAAATTCCAATTTCTATTAGCTAAGTACTCAAAATTCAAGCTTGAACAGAAGTTTCCTGCAATAAATAGGTTTAGCCTTATCCTAAACCCTACTAGATCCCACTATTTAAGGTCTGTCTTACATCACAATACAACATCCAAAAATTCATGCTGCAGCAAACAATTAACCTGATTGGTTACAATTCTGGAAATCACATCTTGAATATTAGCATACATAGCAAGCAGCAGGCATACAACCACAAAGGCAACTAGTATCAGGTAATTCAGCAAAGAGAATAAGTAAATTGTTAGAATAACAAAACTTCGTTGAACTAACAGAAGCTTTTAGTACCAGCATATTGATGAAGTTAAAGGAGAAGGGAAACAAAATGTTTTACATTATTTTAAAAGCATAGAATCTAAAGGCTCTAACTTCCAGATGAACACAGAAAAACACAAATTCTCCTATAGAGAAGAGATGAAAAAGCAACATATATCTTCTGATTGAGTTGCTGAAGAAAAGCAATTATCAAAACACGTGCAACCAGTAGAAGTACATTACCTCTGTCTGCATTCCTGGCCAACCCTCCAAATCCATTGGTCCACCATTTGAAGGATGGCCAGTCAGCCTTAATGGACTGCCATGTTCAATTCTCTCAGGATCAACAAAACTTTGGTTAGGTGCCAAACCAGATGCCCGAACAATTTCTGTATTGAAGTTTATATGTCAACAAATAAAAAGACAAAAAAAAGGCCATCTCAGAACATCTCCTAGAAACTAAAGGGTTGAATATTTTATTTGCATATAATATGATGTAGACAAGGAGGAAGTAATCAAACTAAAATCTTATTGAATGCAGTTTTCCGAAAACAAGGTGCTATCTAACTGATGGGATGACCATTGCAGGTATAAACTCAAGAACTTCTAAACAAAAGGGCCTTGAATACTATTTTAGTGAGAATCCGACCATAATGACAAGTATGACCACATGATGCAACAAAATTGACTCACAATGTCACCATATAACAACAAAGTAAATCACAAACTAATACAATGATCAACTTAAGTTAGCGAACTGCATGTAACAAGCAGAAGCACAGGAACCACATACCTTGATTTAAAAGCCTGCAGCAAAATGGCAGTACTTGAACAAATGGTACCAATTTCTGTCTCTCAGCCAGCAGTTCAGCCAAATATCTATTAACATAAGACCGAGTAACTTATAACTAGTAACACTTAATAAGGCCCAAATCAAATGGACTAGCACGATACTCATCAAACAGAGCGGAAATATACTACCCCAAAAGTGGCATATACTTCCAGAACTTGACAAACTAATTGATAACATGTGTTCATTTGTGAACGCAGTCAATCTGGATGTACATGTATGTAAATAAATAGCACAAGGGATATATTCACTGGAAACACCAAAAGCTTATGTGAGATGTTTGGTGCGGGAAGGAGTACATAAGCCATGGGTCCTTAAGCGGTACTCACCAATACAGACTGATATAGAATTGTATATGCAAGCTGCATATAACAATGATCTAAATACAAAGCAGTCATTGATACCAGTAATAATGTTAACCATGATAGTAGCGAACAGCATGACCCAATTTCAGATTTTAAATACAAACAGTACAGTGCACAGCCTGAAGTGTTTCAGCACCAACACTATTTGAACTCCCTACCTGTTTAAGTACACAAAAACTCATATACACATGCATACGTGGGCACATATATTGCGAAATTCTGATTCAATTTATTGTCTACTTTATAGACCTCAGCACATCTCAAGAGAGCAAAACAAGACCATTTCAGCCAGTACACATATGCAAGCTAGCACAGCACACCAAACAAGTGAAAGACAAGCAAATAAACTCAAGCCACTCTAAAATTAGCACACACAAAAGTAGCACATAGTCACCAAAAACCCTAAGCCCCAAAGAGGTTAAACAGACAGTACACAAATCCAACCCCGAATAAAGGGGAGAAAAAATCCGAAATCAACCTAAAAATAGCATTTCTCGCAAACACGAGGAAACAAAATCAAGCAACCCACTAAAAAATCACCAAATTAGCAAAAAAAATACAAACACACACTGAAGAAACAAACGCACGCACGCCCTATCACACCCAAATCAAGACTCGCTAAACCCACATCAAGAAAACCAGAAAACAGACCGGGAAAGCGATCGAACAGACCTTTCTCTATCAGAAGACGCAGGAGACCTCAAGGAATGATGGGGAGACGAATGGACTCCCGAAGAGGAGTACTGGAAGTAAGTACCCGGTGGGATTCTCTCATCCATGGCCTATGGTCGATCGAAACCAAGAAATCGCTCAGAAATACCAGCAGAATTCGAGATTTCCAAAGCTCAAAAAAAAAAAGACACGGAAAAAGATAGAGAAATCGAATAGGTGGGCTATAAATGGCGAGGGCTCCTCTTCTTCTTCTTCGTCTCCCCTGGTCTCCGCCCAGAGACGGAAGGGAGAGGGAGGGAGACGGAGAGAGACCCAAACACCCGAAACATGGCTCTGGATGCTCTTTTCTCATGTATATATAATTATATTTCTTCTTGGAAGGCAGCAAACAGAAAAACAAAGAAAAAAAAAACAGTGGCTGCTTCTTACAAATCTATTGCGTTTTGAAGCGGCGTGGAATCCTGCTGTCGGTCTGGGCCCCACTGACTCGGAGTAGACTTTGATGATTGATCCCAGCCGTCCATTTGAGGGACACTATGGAATGATGCCAAATTGATCAAAGTCATTGATTGGAAGCTGGCCCACAACCTTAATGGCCTGTGGCCATCCTCTCTTTTTGATTTCTTTGTTCTTTTAACCATGTAAAATAATTAAAGATTAGGATTGTTGAGGTGACCAGGTGGACAAGCTTTTCTCCCATTCTGAGGGGCTAAATCCTTTCATACTTGCCACAAGAGAGTTGATCATTTTCCCTCTTTCATGTGTTTTCTTACCCTTTTATCTTAATGCTTACCATAATTCTTAGTAATGATTAGAAAATTTCTTCATTTTCTTCTTGTTATTTTTATCAAATCATTTGTCATGGTCATGTGTGCACGCCCCTCTCAGTAAACTTTCAATTATACATGCCAAATTTCTGATCTTCTTAAATGTGGTTGCTTATTAAGTTAAATTAACTATATTAGGTGACAAAAACTTTATTTATATGATTTGAGCATTTTATGGTTTCAAACATGGACATTGGAGATAGATAGGCATGTCTGGATATGCATTTAAATATCTGAATAGATATTTCTATGAGATTATTAAAGACCACATCAATACCATGGAAGTGTTGATTTACATAGAGCATTTTGGATTTTGCTTTTAATTTCAATTCCTGGGAGTTTTGGATCTAGATGATAGGACACTAATACAACTCCTTGCATTTTGATTCCAACTTGCAAGACTGGTATTGCATTGTTCTGATTGGGGCACTGGTCCAACTATATTGACAGTTCAAGGGATACCAACCCAAATTCACTCAATGTTGATTTCTAGCCAAGATAAACCAATGCACCAATTTATCTTCATTAAGATGGAAAATAGTTTTAAATTATCAAGATATCTACATATCTCATGTGATTTTTAGCCATCTTATCAAAATATTAGACATTATCATAAAAGAGAGACTACCTATTGTTTGATTTAATATTTAGTAACTAAAAAACCAAAAATACATTTAAAAGATGAGATCAACCGTATCAGATAATATAATACATATTAATTCATATCTTGAGATTATCAATTTATATTGACCAAGATAATAAAGAGCCAATAATTCATACACACTAGTATATGAGCAACACAAAATGCAAATTTAGCAATCCAAAGATGTGAGATTTGTCGGTAGTTTTAAATAGAGTTTTATAGCAAAGAAAATATTTCTTGATTGCTCGAACAAGTCCTATAAGAAAGAAAAAAGTTTGAAAAAAATATAAGGCCTATGAAAAAAAAGTGCAAGAGAGATAGTTAAGGAATTGGACATGATATTTCTAAATAGATATTTACCATAAAATATTTTAAAATAATTTTTGCTTGAATGATTAATAAATAGTTTGATAGAAAATTGATAAATATATTGGTTCAATTTGCACTTATAGTATAGCATAGCTAGTATCTTGAGCGCTCCATACAAATGCTTGCTAATTGATATTCTTAAATATGATGATGCAAAATATTTTACTTATTTGTAATAGCTTTGGTATGGATCCTTTAATATTAATGGAGTCAATAGTCAGAATTTTTATAAAAACTATAATGTACCTATTTGAGGATAAAGGTATCTATCATTGGATATGCCTTTTAAAGTATGGCTTGGAATAATTACTTTTATGATAATTTTGAAAAGGATGATAATGTAATACATACAAACATACAAGCATGCATATAGATATATATATATATTATATATATATATACACAAATATATATATAAATATAAAGAAAGAGAGCTAGACTTGGCTGCACTTGAGTGAATCTCCACTTCGATTTGGTCAAGTCTATATCAATAATAAAGATCCCATATCTAAGATTTGAGCTATTTGATATGATCTACTACTTCTAAATTATTTATATACCAAAAATTATATAATTTGGAGTTCTCTAATAAATGCATCAAGTGGTCAAAAAATCAGATAGTATAAATAAAGTTAAATTATATATATATTGATCACTTGATGCATAGGTTAAGGATCTCTAAATCATATGATTTTTTGTTGTAAGAAATTTAGAGATACTAGATCTCATCCAAGGACTTGGATCATCAATATAGGATCCTTTTTATTCAATATAAACTTGATCGAATTTAAGTAGATGATAACAGAAAAAAATAGAGAAAAAAGACAACAACAAACACTCCAACACCAACCGGAAATTTGATAATAGTGGTAAATCCAAAATTTCTAAGAACAAGACTAATGGATAGATAAAAGGAATCCACCCAAGGAATATAGAGTTTGATGAAAAAAGAAAACTCACCACCCAAAGAAATCCACCCTAGGAATACAGAGTTCTAGTGATCACCACTCATAGACAATCTTTCTGAGATACATAGCAGGAATACGCTTACCACCCAAAGAAAAAAGCCTAGAGATACACAACACCCAAAACAAGAAAAACAAGCCAAAGGCTTAATTCCTTAATTCACTCAAACTCGAATTAAATTCACTCTAAAAGTAAAACATAGGGCATGCTTTTATATAAGCACGTTTAGAATGCTTTTTAAGCAATTCCAAATAATTCTAAACTTAGGAAGAAAGACAAAATACCATAAATAGGTGTTCCCTAAGTAGACATCCCATAAGAAAGAAAAACACCATATATTGCCATTCTATAAAAGTCATAAACATGAAGAAAAAGGAAAAAACCATATTTAGGCATTCTAAAATTTGCCTTTGTTTTGGCATAAACCAAAAATAAATTGTCATAGAAAGAATTTCTTTTTGGCTCTCCAGGTTGAAAGGGACCCTCCTTAAGCACCCGTGTCAAAATTGCCATAGACAAAATTTCTTTTTGGCTCTCCTGATTGAAAAAACTCTTCTTGCGCACCCATGTCATGCTCCCCCAATTGAAAAAGACTTGTCCTCGAGTCTGGCCCATCCTCATCTTCATCTCCATGATAAGGGGACAAGTCAGATACATTGAATGTAGCTAAAACACCATAGTCTCCTGAAAGTTCAATCTTATAAGCATTCTTCCCAATACGTTGCAACACCTTGAATGGACTATCAGCTCGACGCATCAGCTTTCCATACTTCCCTATTGGAAAACGCTCCTTCTGAAGATGAATCCATACCAAATCTTCTTCTTTGAAAGCCGTCGGCTTACGACACGTATTGGCACTAGCACGATGCTTCTCGTTTTGCTTGATAATCTTCTCTCTAATCTGCTCATGTATCTTCTTAATAGCCTTGGCTCGCTCATCGGCATCTCCGCTAAATTATTGTGTTGATGGAATAGGAGACAAATCCAAAGGGCTAATTGGATTAAGGCCATACACTGCTTCAAAAGGACTGCAACTAGTAGTTTGGCTTGTGAAATGGTTGTAGGCAAACTCTGCTTGAGTTAACCAAAGATCCCACGGACGAATGTTTTTACCCACAAGACTCCTCAATAGATTTTCCAAGCTTCGGCTAACAACTTCAGTTCAGCCATCAGTTTGAGGATGATGTGACGTGTTAAAAAGTAACTTCGTTCCAAGCTTTCTCCATAAAGTGCGCCAAAAGTGACTCATGAACTTGGTATCTTGATCCGAGACAATCATTTTTGGCACGCCATGAAGTCGCACAATCTTCTGAAAGTACAAGTCAGCTACATGTGAAGCATCCACAATCTTGCTACATGGAATAAAATACGCCATCTTCGAAAAACGATCAACAACGACCATGATAAAATCCTTATTCCTTTGTGACCGCAGTAGCCCCATCACAACGTCAATGCTAACTTCCTCCCATGGTGAATTTGGAACTGGTAATGGGGTATACAAGCCTATATTTTGCCCATGACTCTTGGCTATATGACAAGTCTTGCATCGCTCTAAGTGCCTCATAATGTCTCGCTCCATTCTAGGCCAGTAGAAATGAGACGCCATCAACGAAAAAAATTTGTCTCACCCAAAATGTCCAGCTAGGCCACTTCCATGAGCTTCTAGAATAATTGCCTCCCGCATTGAGCATTGAGGAATGCATGATCTATTGTCTTTAAAAAGAAATCCATCCTGCAACATAAAATGATTAAATGGCCCTTTCATGCATTCAGTTAGAATAGTAACTGAATACGGATCATCTTGATATAGCTCCTTGAGAACTTTAAAGCCTAAGACCTTCACTTACATAGTAGACAGTAAGGAATATCTTCGACTTAGTGTGTCGACCATCTTATTCTGAAGTTCGGACTTATGCTTAATGGTGAATGAATTGGTCTGCAAAAATTTCACCCACTGAGCATGTCGTCGGTTCAATTTGTGTTGCCTATTGATGCACTTCAGTGTTTCATGATCAGAAAAGAAGACAAATTCTTTGGGTAAAAGATAATGGCTCCAGTGATCCACAGCTCGCACGATAGTATAGAATTTCTTGTCATAAGTAGCATATCGCATCCGAGACTCACTCAACTTCTCGCTGAAATAGGCAGTAGGCTTACCTTCTTAACTAACGGCAGCACCAATGCCCATATTAGAAGCATCACAATCTACTTCAAATATGCTTTCGAAATTCGGCAATACTAATATAGGAGCTTTAGTTACCTTCCCCTTCAAAATCTCAAAACTCTTCTGTGCTTCTTCAGTCCTCTTAAAGACTCCTCCTTTCAAGCAATCAGTGATAGAAGAAATAATAGTACTAAGATTTTTCATAAATCGATGATAAAATGAAGCTAACCCATGAAAACTTCGAATATCATGAATAGACTTCGGAACAGGCCAACTTGTAATCGCCTCCACCTTACTTAGATCCATCTTGATTCCATCACTTGAGACCACAAAGCCTAGAAAGATGAGGCTAGTAGTGCAAAAGTGACACTTCTTCAAGTTCGCATATAACTTTTGCTTCCGAAGCTTCTCAAAAAGTTGACGAAGATGCATCAAGTGTTGATCAATATGCTTACTGTACACTAAAATATCGTCAAATTAAACCACAACAAATAAAAGGTTCAAACACATGATTCATAAGGCACATAAAAGTGCTCGGAGCATTCGACAATCCGAATGGCATAACTATCCATTCATACAATCCGTCCCTTCCTCTCATCTCCCAGCCTCATTCGGATCTGATGATAACTGCTTCTAAGAAGATCTTAGAAAATATAGAAGCACCATGCAATTGATTAAGTAGGTCATCAAGATTGGAATTGGAAACCGGTACTTGATTATGATCTTGTTCACTATCTACTATCAATGCACATACGCCAAGAACCATCCTTTTTAGGCACTAGAAGAACTAGAACTACACAAGGGCTCATGCTTTTCATCATTAATGCCTTAGTAATCAACTCATCTACTTGCCTTTGTAACTCTTCTTGCTCCTTAGGATTCATCCCATATGCTACCTTGTTTGGGAGACTAACACCGGGTATGAAATCAATGCAATGTTGTATGTCTTTCATAGGTGGTAGTCCAGGTGGAATTTTATCAGGAACAATGTCAGAAAATTCATGGAGAAAAGTATTCATGATAGGAGGCAACTCACGCTTCTCCTCATTCTCCTCTAGAACAACAAGGGCATAGGTTCTACGAGATTCTACTACGGCTTTTTCAACTTCAGTTTTGGACAAAAGATTATTTTCCTCCCCTTTAGAAGGCTTGGGACTGCTCTCTATTTTAGTCGGCCCTAACACAATCTTCACCCATCATTCACAAAGGAATAAGTATTTTTGAACCCATCACGTATCACCTTTCTATCATATTGCTATGGACGACCAAGTAATAAGTGACATCATCCATAGGTATAACATCACAAAGCAACTCATCGGAATATTTCTTGCCAATAGAAAATTGAACAAGGCAATGCTTGTGAACTTTTACCTCATTACCCTTGCAAAGCCAAGAAAGCTTGTATGGTTGAGGATGATCTTTCATTTTGAGCTTCAATTTCTCCACCATTGTTGCTGCCACGACATTCTCACAGCTTCCTCCATCAATGATCACATCACAGACTTTGCCATGACAAGTCATCTTCTACATATGCTGCGCTCAAACTCCTACAAACAACCAGAGGTTCTTTTTGATCGGCATAAACTACTTTTTCTTCTTCTACCTCCTCATCATATGTTAGTTCACCCAAATCTTTGGGTTCACCTTCATCTTCCTCCACAAGAGAAATAATTTTACAGTTAGAACAATCAGATGCAATATGGCCTATACCTTGGCATTTGAAGCATCGATGACCGGTAGGAGGTAGGGAACGACTAGAACTAGCTGCTGAATTTTTTACTTTAGAAGAAATTTTTGATAAGGATGCCTTGGTGGAATTAGCCTTGGAAGGTCCAGCACTCTTCCGATTAAAAAGAGTGTCACGACTTGTAGAGCGAAAAAATCCCCTACGATGCTCCTTCAATTGCTTCTCAACCTTAGCTGTAAGCTTGCATACATCGTTAAAAATCCAATAAGGTTGCAATTGTACCACATCACAAATTTCACCACGTAACCTGCCAAGATAACAGGCTATGGTTTGCTCCTCGGCAACATCACACCGCAACATGAGATACTCACACTCAGTAGTATAATCTTCCACAGATAATTTTTTTTGCTTAAAATTATAAAATTTGAGAAAAGCATCTGGCCTATAATTATTTGGAAGAAATTTCTATCTCAACACATTTTTCATCTTTTTTCATGTCACAATTCGCCTTTTTACTTTACGTGCCCTCTGCTTCTTAAGTTGCTCCCGCCAAATAGAGATATGTTTCTTCAACTTGATGGCTGCAATTTTTATCTTGCGATCTTCTGGTACATCTTTGTATTCAAAGACGCGCTCCACCGTATGCAACCAATCAACGAACTCATCAAGATGCACCGTTCCTTCAAAATCAGGAATATCAACTTTGATGTCGAACTCTCGTTGAAACTCGCGACTCCTTTGAGAACGATTCGATGTTGGGCTATGATCACGATGAAAAGGATTGGTCTCCTCTTCCTTATCATGTGAATCTGCTTCCTCTGATTCATGATTTGGAATATTATGTCTTTGAAGACATGCCAAATTTTGTTGAAGCTGTTGCACTTCTCCCCGCAGTTCTTCATTTGCAGCATCACAAAGATCCCGCTCGCGGTTTGGTCCCTCAACTTCTTATTCTCTCCGACCACGACCTTGAGTAGGCATGACAACTTGGGACGCTCTGCTACCAAATCTGATGCCGAAAAAAATAAAGAAAAAAGCCAACAACGAACACTCCAACACCAACTAACAATTTGATAATAGAGGTAAACCCAAAATCCCCAAGAACAAGAACAATGGATAGATAAAAACTCACCACCCAAAGGAATCCACCCAAGGAATATAGAGTTTGATGAAAAAGAAAACTCACCACCCAAAGGAATCCATCCTAGAAATATAAAGTTCTAGTAATCATCACTTACAGACAATCTTTCTGAGATACAAAGCAAGAACATGCTCACTACCCAAAGAAAAGAGTCTAGAGATACAGAATACCCAAAAGAAAAAAAACAAGCCAAATGCTTAATTCCTTAATTCACTCAAACTCGAATTAAATTCACTCTAAAAACAAAATATAGGGCATGCCTTTATATAGGCATGTTTGGAAACACCGGTGAGGCTTTGTGCAGGTCCGCGGCCGTAGTGCAGGAAGTGGCTCCCGTCTTCCCCTTCCACCACTGGCGGCCCCCTCGGCTCCACCGGCGTGGTCACCCTTGGGCCAAATTTGAATTACAACATATACCTATATATATTTAAGCCATTCCTATTCCAAAGCCTTCTTAAATCCTCGAGCCAATTACAACATCTTTTAAAGAAATAGCTTCACAAAGACAAATGCCTAACAAGTATAATAGATATCAACCATGTTAGCTCCTCATCTTCTAGACTAAAGAGGGAAATATTTTTTTTTATGGAGAATTCTTGCTCTTTCGCATAATTTTTCTATAAAAGAAAAATTTCTTAGACTCCTCATGTTGCTCTTTCGCATAATTTTTCTTTTGCTACGTGTTTTATTATATTCATCCAAGGTATGACCACTATCATCATAAAATTTAAAAATGTATCTTAGACTGAAATATTTAATTTTTGATAAATAACCAAAATAAATATAGGAGAAGTTACATGTTTTAGAAAAACATTCCTAATGGCAAATGCGTTATGGAAAAGGAATTGAATAATTAGAACACAATTAGAACAAACATCATGCAAAAAATATGATTGCAAAGAATTCGAATTTTGTAAAAAAAAATTAAGAAATCATCGCAAAGAAATATTTTTTAAAAAAAATACCCATGGTGCGACCACCATCATCATGAAATTTAAAAATATCCGACCTGCCGGATTCGAACCAGCGACCTAAGGATTACTGATAGGCTGATACTAACTACAGTCCTCCGCTCTACCAACTGAGCTAAGGTCGGAACACGTGATACCTGCTCTAATGTGCTATCTTATAACATATCAGTCCAGTATTGCTACACTGCCACTTGGGAACAACTTATCGACTTCTATGACACGGTAATAGTTAGGTTCTTAAGCAGAACAAATGGTTATTCTTCATTGAATCTTGCAGTAGAGATTGTTTAGCATATAATGTCTATAGCTACCCGTAAGCATGTAAGATTTTTTTATGTTATAATGTTAGAGATTTGCATATATTAGCACTCATCAACAAAACTTCGGTCTATATGATAGTACCATTCTCCTTAATGCTTGCCGTGAGAGGAGTCTTGGTTCGATTGAGCATTAGGGTTTGGTTTTTAAAGGCATGTGATATTTCTTTCTAACCATTGGGGGTTCTACGGAACAGAGCTTCAATGCTGAGAATTACAGGCTCATGGAGGGCTTTTAGAATTTTCGCAAAGGACTTGAGTTCAATTTGAGTTTTGTGTCTAGATTAGAAGGGAAAGACCAAGGCATGTCTGTCAATTGCTAAGCGGTAGTTGGTGTTAGAGACAGTATTATATACTTTTTTATTTATGTTTAACTGTATGGAAACATAGAGCCTTTAGATCAGACATTAGTAGTTATGGATTCCTCTGCGTGGTAATATACTTGGTGGAATCTGTAATCAGTGTATATTTGGGTTCGTGCCCTTATGGATAGTATAAGGTTTAGGGCAACAAGGGCTCTGAAACTTATGGATATTATGAGGGCTTTTCAAATTGAATTCTCATGTGGAAGTAAACTTTTCATTTTGTTTCTAAAAGAGAAGTACCATGAGTGGAACTTGATTTTCTTTTCTGGAGAAATTTCAGCTAGTATTATTGGCCCCCCTCGTTCTTCCTCCATCAACAGCATCAGTCTTTGGACCAATATTTTTTCTTTCTTTCTTTCTTTCTTTTTTTGAGAATAACTCATTCACCGTAATTGATTACTATGAAACATTTTGTGTTTTGCAATTTCTGTTTTTCAGCGAGTCCAATTCTCCAAGAGGCAGGTTTCCAAGTTTTAAGCTAGAGACACCTGCAGCAATTATAGCTCTGGATGCTCGGAACAGGCTCTCGTTCCTGTAGCCTTGTAGTCTTGGTTGGATGCTCAGAAAAAATCTAAATAGTACCTATAATAGTCTCAGCTTAAAAAAAAAAAGAAGGCTTGTTTAAAATTATTTGGATCTCTCATATCACTGGACATGGAATGCATTAGACAAGTTGAAATGTTTATCTAATAATAAATGAAAAAAAGTTTTGTTGCTTAAAGAATTGAGTAGACACATTTATTTTTTCACTTTCTTTTACATAAATGTACAATATTGCTTCGAGAAAGCTGAATACTTTGATAACCGGAAGCACAGAGATATAAGTACCATATGTGACATCGCTGCCTGCATAAAATAGATAAGTGAACTAAGTCATTCACAGGCTTAGATCCTGTCTTGATTCATTAGAAATGAATAGCACTTAGCGAAAAAAATATTTAGGCATAATTTGCAATCATCACTGTGTATGGCTGTAGAATTGAGGTCTCCTGTACAATGTTTTCCCCAAGTTGTTAGATATCTCAGATATTTAGAGATTCCTAGCTGGAGGAATGAAATTTTGCTTCTTCGTCGATGAACTAATTCCACATTAATTTCATATATATATGGTCATATTTGTTTTTTAAATCCTGTTATAGACTACCATGATAATGTGCTGAAGACAAATGTCATTGCAAGAGGCTATGCCGTGATGAAGTTACATGGACCAATCATTCTTTCGTTAAGAGTTTCATATAAGATCAACCAATATGTTTTACAATTTTCGTAACAGTTCATGACAAAGTCTAAAGATGACTGAACCAGCTTAGTAGTCTTGCTAGCATAGGATGAATGTAAATAAGGTAAAAACAATACTTGGAAAATGTAGTAGCATTGAACATTTATTGAAACAATCAAAAAATAAAAGAGGAAATAAAAGCTAATTATTTGCATTGCACACAGGAAAAGGATTTAACTGATGAGCAGTATTTTGTTTCATTCATATTTGAAGGGCAGAAGGAAAAAGCAGGATCTGGTGCCAAGTTCAGCCATGTTCTATCTTATTTCTCGATTCTCTTATGCAGGCAAATAATGACGACAGGCATGAGCAAATTATCTGAGACTTACTAATGTATAAATATGGGGATAATGATAATATTTGAAGCCATAACATGTCAGAGTATTTAATTGTCTACAAAAAAATAACACCTTTAATCAATTTTGATGTGCTATAGTCTCCATTTAAGATCTTTCTTGTGGAGTCTGAACACAAATCAACTCCTACAACAAAACAACTCTTACACAGGTCCCTCTTTCAAATTCTCTTCTACCTTGCAGTCAAAAAGCTTTATAATTTTAGCATCTAGTCATGAGGCAAAGAGTGTTGAGATGCTCATGAATGTTAAATATAATGTCATCCTATTCAAGAAAATTACTCTCCTTAACCCAGTGGAGCCTTCTGGTTAATGCTTCCAGACAAGGTGCACTCTCTACTTCTTGAGAATGGCCCTCTTGCCTGAAGCATTTTGCTTTATATATTGGTCTTGCCTAAACCTTCCTGGTTGCCTCCTTGAAAGTTACTAATCATCATTTATACATTGTGAGATATTTTGTCATTTTAAAATTCATCAATGCAATATGAAAAATAAACTCAGAGAAACACAATTGGCTTAATAAAAGCTTGTCCTCATATCATGAATAAATGGAAACAAACTCATTTATATAAAATATACATATACATTGAACATGTATCAGTTGGACACAGTATACTATGAAAATTACTCATACATTGTACAAATCCAGATCAATTTTCTGAATGAAATAAGAAGGGAATTCCCATTTACTGGAAGAATTCCTAATCCATTGCATCATTATATTAACTACAGAGAAATGAAATACATCTGGTCTCATCTTCATGTACCTTAAACATTCAGATTCAACAAAATTCTTACAATCACTGACAATGGAGAACATTGTCATGAATGGAGACCGAGACCTGGAAGTAATTTAAACAACGTATTAGCAATCACCATGATAGAAATAAAATAAAGGATAAGAAAAGAAGTAATTGCAATATGTCAGGTAGAAAGATTCTATAAACAACTTTCTTGAAGACGATATTTCTCCTCTTCACATTAATCATGGGAAAGAATAATACATGATATCTGTTCAAGTTCCTAAACAACACCATAATTTCAACTTACCTATATCCTTCTAGTGTTACATATACATCTACAGAACCAAGTAACCCAAAAGGATTAATGTGAATGTTATCATGACAAATTTCATGTGTATGTACTTTTGCAATAAAGGTGCATGAGTCAGTGTCAGCAAAATAACAGGGTACAGAAAACAATTGTTTGCATCGGACAAAAAATTCAGCATAATAGTGAAACTAACCTTGTCCATTCTAGGAAATTTAGTCTCTAAAAGAGTCCTAGATACTAGAAGGCTAGATATTATCCTAAAACTTTGCAAGGAGGAAGACTTTGGTATTGGAAAGCATGAAGGAGATTGAATGGACAGATTGGTGAACAATTGTCCAAATAGGTCTTTCTCAAGAAAGAAATGTTTAGATAAGGAGAAACGAATGAGATGCAAAAATGACAACCAAGCGATAATATCCAATGGAGTTTTGATTTTGGGTTTCAAGTCAGAATTGATGATTAGTAAAAGTAGAATTCTGAAAGAAATTGAGATGCGTAACGGTGAGTTGCTTTCATATCACTCCAGCTAGTTTGTGATAAACTCTAACGAAAATTGAGGGAGCAGTCGGCTACATAGCAGGCCCAAGAAGAGTCTAAGCTCAAGTATTATTTTTCATTTATCTGTCAAGTTCATTTCCTTCCACTTCAAACTGAATTTATCCTAATTGTATGATATCAACATTAAAATAAATTAAACAAAAGAAGCCTGTTCATTCCTAGCATGGTGAAGTCATTTTCATATGTGAGTACATGTTATGGTTGATAATGGGGTTAGTTTCTAAATAACCACAAGCAAAAATGACTTTTCTAAATATGAAACATACGCAATTTCAACTAGTTTTTGAGGCAGAGAAAAAGAATTACATCATAAATTCCAGTCATGTCCAGTTATAATCCCGATGATAACTCTAATAAGTCGCAACCAAATGTAGATTTCAAAAAATTACCTCACCCATAAAAGTACAATCAATTGATAATTAAGTTCTCAATCCCGAAGACTAAGTTCGAGCTCAAGATCATCATCCTCTTCAAACAGCCTTAGCAGGCGTGCATGTTGCTCTTCCCTCTTTTTTTTCTGCCAATACTTGAAAAGGAAAATAGAAAATATCACAAATCCAGCCACTCCAAGACATATATAAAGTATCTCACGTCCTGTCTTGCTACTAGAATTAGAATGGGCATCAGCTTTTGTTGCATCCTTCGAAGTTGATGGATCATCACCTAGACCTGCAAAGAAATGAAAACTTTTAGAAGTTGACTAAACTAGTTTTATAACTGTAAACATATTCACCATCCAAAATAAATAAATAAATAAAAATTAGGTCTGCAGCATAAACCTTGGCCTAAAATAGACTCTGTAGCAATTTAAGCATAGAGGTTTCACTTGTAGCATATGTCCATATTCAGTACATAGATAACAAGACAAATAAACTCAAGCATAGACAAGCTTTCTAGTTCATATCAAAGCTAAAACCACTCAACATTGAACACAACGTCCAACACTATTCCATTTCTGACCTGCTGAACCAACATGGGAAGCAAGAACAATTTTCAACTTTGTTTAGACCTTTTCCCTAATTTAGTTTGCCCCATTTGATTCTGGTTGACTCTGGAATACAAGTTTCAGACAATACTACACATATTTTTTTTTTGAAATGTAAAATTTTGATCTGTGATCACAGATCGCATGGGAACATCTTAACAGATTTGTTAGCAACCTTTGCAACTATCAATCTCATGTGAAACTTCAGCAAATTTCTTTTTAAGTCTTGGCGTTTAGGAAAAGAAGGGAATTCCAGTAGTTTTACAATCTTTCGATGCTTCACTTTTCTTGTTACAAAATTTCTTAGCTTGAATAAAGGTCAGGAATAGGACCCCAACCTATAAGAGCAGAGTATCGCTTCATCACTTAATTAGATTTTATGGGGAGGTTTAGTGCAATTGCAGGTATTCTATCTCTGAGAAAAAAATTCATGTTTGTGTGATGCCACATATTAGAATTATGCAACTTGAACCCCCAAGAGCATTTTTTAGGTATGGACTGTGTCACATAATAATTTGTTATTCTTATATTCCTTCAACCCCACTTTTTTATTCTGTGCGATGCTCTTTTCCTTTTGATCTGCAATCAAGACCTTTTACTTTGATCAAACCTAAAAATTTAACCCTTTGCATCTCCCCTATGATCTACATATTTTACTCATCACCTAATCAAACTTCATATTTCAAAACAAAATCTCACAATTTTCCAGAAACTTGCAGCAAGCACTAGAATTCAGTTATTCTCTCATCTAAACAGCTTTAAGGCAAATTCTAACCATACATTCCAAAGCACTAGTAGGAATCTAGTCAATTACGAGCTAATTTCCTTAAAAGTTCAACCTAGCTAGTCCACTTCTAATTAATCTCAGATCTGAACTTAACGAAAGTAGGGCCATAATTAAGTCTAGTGCATTTTAAATCCCCATCAACCTTACTAGATCCTTTTGACTAAGCTATTATATGCTGCCATCTTTTTTAGGAACTATCCTATGTCATCAACATAATTTGAGTTTAACTTAAAAATAAGGTGTTGAAACAAGTCTAAACAGAATCTAAGTGATTGAAAAGTCACCAAAATTTCAAAATTGTTAACTGTATAACCAAATCATAAAGTAGTGATCCCAAGAATTTAGGGAAAAAAGGATGTGAAAGATAATCTCTTTACAAAAAATGTACCGATATACAGAAACCACTAGACTTCCTTCTAAAATAGTAGGTCATAATAGATAATTTTAATGATCATAATGGTGCATTCAAACCTTGAAGAACAGCAGTTAAATCTCATCACGAATCAGGTTCTCCAGCTCTTTCATCTTTTAAAAATTAGAAAAAGCTTAAGCAGCCACGAACAATTCAGCAACTAGCATATGATTGAGCTAGGTTTACAAATAACTGCAAATCCTCAGATCAAGAAGAGGAAAGAAAGAGGAAGAAATCTATAGAGATCAAAAACATAGTTAAATATTTTGATCTGTGCACCGAAATTTTTTTCCTTTGGCTGTGCACCTGCTTCAGTCACTTAGTTCTTAATGTTTTGTCACTACCTCTAATACGTTTTTTGGGCTGTGACTTTGGAGTTGCATAAACGAAGAAATTTATTTTACTCACTATTGGATATCTTTGATTTAATTTTGGACAGACTTGTGGCAACTTTTTGCCCTGCTCTCTTGACTAGGTCTTAGTTTGTTTATTTTACAAAATATTACACTGCACGCATGTGATGCCTGTGACTCACAAACGTCTGGAACACCCATAGCAGGTTCCCTCGAAGGAATTACCATGTTAAAGAGCTGAAAATAACACAAAGAAAAGTCGCTATGAAAAGGAAAAACATTTTTTAAAGAAAAAAGACTAAGTAGAGTTGAGCTCAAGGGTGGAGTCGCACTGCCAAAAGTGCCAATTATAACAGAGTAGGTCAAATGAATTAAAGTGGGAGATTTCACTGATTTACCCAAAGGGAGGAAAAAAAATCTTTGATTACATAATACAAACACTTCCCAGTTATTTCATGCCCTAAATTTTTAAAGCTAAACTACCCCACCCATATACATGAATCCGCTACCCCGTCTACTCCCGGTTTAGGTAAGTAAGATATTGCTTATTTTGCAGCTGTTGAGCAAAAATTTTTCCCTAATGATTGAGCTGCCTTTAGCAGACTGCACATCAACATATCGTTCCTCTTGTTATCCTTTGTTAAAGATTACCTCCAAATTCTTCCTTCCAAACCAGTGGTTCAGATTAACAGTAAGTATTCTCTTTCACGTAGCAAGGGTGCTAACAATGAAGTATGAAGGCCTGGGTTTGCACCAGCTAGGACACATGAGGAGCAGATAACTGCCACTACTACAGTTACGACAGTTTCCCACAACTTTTGCTTTAGCCCAAGACTCGACAAGAAATAATTTTTTCAGAGTCCTGAGAAATAGTGAAATACAGCATTAAGGCACAGGTGAGAAGACCAAATGTCCCCATTTAAATGATTTTTCTTTCATTTTGGTGTAAAGTTTTTCAGATAACCATAATTGCACCAGAAAGCAATTTTTGCATTGTAAGCCTAGTCAAGTTTTATACCCACTGAGTTTTAGACAGGGAGGCTAAGTATAGCTGAAAAATGACATGTAAATACATTTTAAGAAATAATAGGCCGATCACTGAGTTAGAAGATAACACCAAACCAGGCCATAGGGCATCCCAGCTGGCCAAACCAACCTAAAAATTCTCACGAGAAGTTCTTAGATTTGACTAAGCTAATACATCCAGTAAAGAAGTCATTATCATCCCAAAAGGAAATGCCCAACCACGTAATATGAAATTCGAGAGAGGCACACAGGCTTGACCCAGCCTCGAGAGACAGCATCCACAAACAACTAAATACCAATACACTGGTAATTAAACAGCAAAAAGGAAACAACTTGTTATATATCCAGGAATAACCGCCTCCACAAATACCCCAACTATCACTATACACGGACATTGGTTCCGGATCATAAATCATATTGAAATTCCTCCACCTATATGCTTCCCAACTCTGAAAAGAAGTGATTCAACTCCTGCAACGTCACCGAATCCTACTGCATTAACCCCTAGAATTCTATAAGCGGAACATATCAGACAAATTTCGATATTGAAATAGATTATAGACATACAAGACGCGAGGGAAAAATTAAAACAAGTTGTTATCGACAAGCCCTAGAAACCAAAACCCACATAATTTTAAGTAAAAAAAAAATCGCCTGCATAGAATTTAATGCAAAATCGGCACACATCCGGAGATCAAAAATTTGGGTAAAAGATGTCTATCCGATCCATAAATTGCGAAAGAAAGCAGAATTTGAGGCAAAACACAGAGACGTTCTCCTAGAGATCTAGTCACTTTGAGATCTAGCACGAGAGGAATCGAGAAGATTTGAAATTTTAGATCTTTCCTGCGAATTGTTGATACCGGATCGAAGAAGAATCGCAAACCTGAAATGAATTGGAGATGTATCGCGACGAGGAGGAGGAATCGTCGGTAGGATCTTCCACGTACGTCTCTACTCATCTCTCTCCCTCTCTCTCCCCTTCTCCGTCGCGCTGGGTCGGTTCCTGTTACTTTCGAAGTCTTGTAGAGAAGAGAAGCGGTTCAGAGAGCGAGAGAGAGAGAGAGAGAGAGAGAGAGAGAGAGAGAGGCGAACGGAAATTTTAGATTTCGGGTTGTAGCTTTCTCACGTTATATCTTCAGAATAAATTTTCTCAGCTTGTAGGCCGATTGATTAATTGAGGAGTGGATGAATCGGACGGTTGTTCGGTGGGCTGGTGCGAAAGACAGCTTAGACAACTGGCTCGAAGGCGCGGACGACAGCTGGTTAGGTCCACGGTGGACCTAGTCCACAGACTGGGCAGCGGTTTAGGAGGAATTAGATCCTACGTCACGTGACAAGAATGTCCAACTGCGCGTAAGGAGGACGAAAAAAACGAAGTGCTCCCCTTACCGAACCCAGCCCTCCGCCGAAGAAGCAGCAACAGGGGGAGAACTTCGGAGAAGGAGAAGAGGATAAGGCTTCTGGGAAAGTCTCCATAGGAGATGGTGGTGCTGGGGTTTCAGCGGCCGGACGAGCGACGGCGGGGTCGACGGTGGCCGCCTATGATTTGTTGAGGGGGATCTCGTCCTGGGTCTCGACGAGGAGGGTGATGGCAGAGCCGGCGGCGCCGTCCCCTCGACCATGATGGCGGCGAGATATCCATCATAGAAGGTCTCGGCGTCCTTGTCGGCCTTGTCGGACTCGACGACGACGCTCTGGCCCTTGGCTTTCACCTAAGACACGATCTTTCCTTCGGTCATCGTCGAGCCCAATACCAGCACGAAGATCTCGTGGATCTTGGCCTGGATCCGTGGAGCCAGCCTCAGGGCGGTGCCACCACTGCCGCCAGCGGCGGAGCGGCTACAGATGGAGGCGGAGGGGAGGAAGGGGTGCTGAGATAGACGTTGGCAAGGCTCGCCATGGATTCTTGGCCTCAAGGCGGCCCAATGTATTTGGAGGGCCAAGGCGAGCTCCCTAAGAAACGCCATTTATTTAATAAAAATAAAATACTTTAAAAATTTATTTAAGAATGAAAAAATACTTATTAATAAAGAATTATTCAAAAAATAAGATTGAATAAAAAATTTCAAGCTCATGATATAATGATTCACACAAACATCATTTTTATTATTTTTATTTGTCTTATTCTTGAACCAAGTGCAGCCTTTGAGGCTTTGAGCACTACCATACAGGTGTGTGGCCATTTAAATGTAGGGTTTAAAGTGCTAATGTGGTTATATACAACAACAGCAGAAGAGAACCAAATTTTTTGCTTGAATGCAGTACAAAAAAGAAATGCCTCGTAACTGCAGGCACATACACCAAATGTAGAGTTTCTTGATCCTTATAGGAACTATTAATACAAGATTAACTTTACAAAACATCTATGTCAAGCAGATTAATTTCTGGCAATCGGTAGCCTTACATCATTGTCCTCTAGAAATTTGTCCTAGGAGGTCTTGCATATGAAAAGAGTATTTGCTCTTTTAAAACATGATAGAGGCTCTGGCAGCAAACTTTAATCAATGAAGAGATTGAAATATAGACAAATCGAACTAGAAAAAAAAATCAAGTATATGAAAATATGCGCCTTCAATTAGCAGAGAATGCATCCAACCCCCACCCCCCCAGCAAACTTTAATCAATGAAGAGATTGAAATATAGACAAATCGAACTAGAAAAAAAAATCAAGTATATGAAAATATGCGCCTTCAATTAGCAGAGAATGCATCCAACCCCCCCCCCCCCCCCCCCACCTAATCAGCACATGCACAAAAAGAAAAACAAAGAATGCATACAATGATGTAAGAGTAAGAACAAAATGATTAAAAATGTAAAATGATAACCATAGCCACTAGAAGGCAAACACATAGCAGCAATTTTAAGAGATAAACAAGGTTTTCAAACAAATAGCATAATCTAAAAAAAAAAAAAAAGAAATTTGAAGTCCCCAGGGCCCAGCCCCTTGCCTAGTTGCCCCTTCGTTGGCTTTGGAAGTCATTCGCCATTCGCTAATCGGAAGACTGAAGTCACCAAAAAAAAAAAGAAAACTGAAGTCGGAAGCTCACCTGGAGAGGACGGAGGGCGGAGAAGGAGAACTGGAGAAGAGACGTTGTCACGCCGGCGACACCGCCTCCCTGATCCCTCATCACTCTCTTTGGCTGAGTGTGGAGTGCCAACCCGACGGAGAGGACGGTGAGTGGGCCAGTGGCGAATGGGCGAAGTGAGACTATAAGAATCGAGTTACAGAGGATGGCGAAAGACCAAACGGCAAAGGACGCCGACGAAACTCGAAAGAACTAAGGAAGACCGACAACCGACTAGGCGACTGCCGAGGACGGAGGAACTCAGGAAGGAAGAACTCAAGAAGACAAGAACCAAAGAAGAAGAGCTGAGGAAGACGGGTGACTACGGCGATTTACTGGTTATCTGGATTACTGGTTACGACAGATGGTCGGATGGAGAAAACGGGTTACGCTGGAGCCTGGAGAAGACGGGCCATGGACGGGGGACAGCTAGGACGTCTTGTTCTGTAGGCTGTAAGTCGTAACCCCGTTGGCCACGTCTGCCGCCTGGATGCTGCCATGGCCATGCAGGAGCCTGGATGCCTACGAGCCTACGCTGGAGCAGCTCTCCCAGAGGCCTTCCTTTGGGCTGAGGCCTTAAGGGACCGCCTCGGTCGCCTAAGGCTTGGGCTGGCCCTGCTTGGCCTCCATGGATTGGGAGAAGGAACGAGGGAAGAGAGAGTTGAGTCTTCAAGCGGATTGCGAGAGGCTTCCTTTTTCCATGCTAATTTCTCCTCGCTGAGTTGGACATTTTGGCTACGTGGCGAATATTATGGGCCTGAGCAGGTACACCAGATTTAGGATATAATTAGTTGCTGATTTATTCACATTCACCAGGAAAAGAAGATTTAGGCCTGACTCAAAACACTGGTGAGAGCAAAGCTAGATGATGCCAAGGATTTTGAGGACTCGTTTGGTTCACACACACACACACACACACACACAGAGAGAGAGAGAGAGAGAGAGAGAGAGAGAGAGAGAGAGAGACTAATGGATAAATGAAGGAATAGTTTATGTTTTATTGAGAACTTAAAAAAAAATAAGAAGTACTTTTTTATAAAAATAAAATTTTTATATAAAAATTTAATGTAAAAAAAATTATATGGGATATAGAAAAGTTATTTTTCATGGATCGAAAATTAGAGTAATTTTTTTCAAAAATAATCTTAAATTTTTAGATAGAGTAGGATAAGATTTTTTTTCTTTGTTAAGGACACAACAAGTATTTTACTTTTTTAAAAAAAAAAATAGATATTCAACCAAATATATATTACTCTGAAATATGTCATTTTTCGATGATTAACTAGTAGGATAATAGTCATAGAATCGTGCATGACTCTCAAAGTTCAATATATATCGTAGCAAGTTCGAATCTTTTGTTGTGCATGCTCAGATAGGCATAGCATGGGCATACGAGTGACAGAAATAACTTCAGATTAAAGATATGGAACTGAAATGTCTACGTGGATTGATTGATCCATCCTCCGATCATTGTTCGCTCTCTTCGGACATAAGAAGTTGATAGATTTAGCAAAAACAATGATACACGAAAGTGGCCAAGCGAGCGTGCCAGTGGGAAGGCTATAATGGCGTATAAGAGTTGTTAAGAGAAGATGGATACCAAGAGTCCAAGAAGAATGGAGAGAAGTGCAATCAGTCAAACTATTACTTGGCTAATGAGCAAGGAAAGACCGAAAGACCACATTCTAAACAGATCTTTTGCGGTGCCCGCAGGGGACCCCGCTTCTCCAAATCAAACGCCCCATGGAGATTGAAGAGAAAGATCAATCAGCCATGGAGAAGGTGACAAGTACTATCATGCATTTGGACATAAGGTGACATGCTTTGGTACTAATACTTTTTTCTTGACCTTAAACTTTCATGTGTTAATTATATTTTTGTTTAAGTTAGGCAAGATATGAGAACAATTATTATTTGGATGACATGAAGAATTTTGTTGATTGGATCATTGAGAAAGCAGCACATATGGAAGTAAGGAGTTTATGGATGTAAACAGAAGGACCCTCTTGATCTATATGCATGTCGGGATGGTGAAGCAAATGATGGCTTCCATTCGAGCAAATGATGCCTACATATATTGTCATGCTCCAAACCCATCACTTGGGTTGTCATATCAGAATTATCAAGTCTTGCATGTTCCCTAGGGCTATGCTCTATGGAATGTGCGGCTGTGTAATGTGCCAACCTAGATGATGGATTTTTTTGTAATAACCTAAAATCTCATCCAAAATGGCTAGCTTGAAGACGTTATTTAGATTTTTTTGGTATTGTATAAGTATTCAAGAGCTATCTAGTGCATAGCTGATGTGAGAGCAGACACATGCTTGCATGGTCCTCATATACTCTCTTCGTTTAAGTCCTAGTATCCTTGCCAAGCTAAGGATTCAAATCAATTCAAATAAATCATAAGTGCCACAAATCCAATCATAAATACTATGATCAGCTCCTAGTCAGCTCAATGGACTAGTGATGTAGTATTCCTAGTTCGCATAGGCTATGGGCTGAATCCGCTCGGATACCATTCGTAATAACTTAGAACTTCATACAAAAATACTAACTGGAAGGTGTTAATTAGATTTCTTGGTCCTATATAAATACCCAAAATCTACCCAGTGCATAGCCGATGTGGGATTAAACATATGCTCGCATGCTCACATATATAATAAATAGGTCAAATTTTAATGGTTTCTACATGCATGATAATAGAGATTTGGTGCTTACAATAACGTTCAGCCACAAGCCATGACTCGAGATAAGTTAGAATATTTTGAGACATACAGTTGCTAATATACCAATGATATACGGCAAACAAAGAAAGATTTGAGGCTTCAAACTTGATAATCAAGATTGTTCATTTGTAATATTCTTTGGTTCCATAAAACATCATGACTTCTATATATTGCAATCGATGTGGTATTGGTTGATTTGGTATTTACAGAACATAGATTGAATTAACAGAGGATTTTGAATTCTATATCTCAATCTCGCCTCTCATAACTTAGAGAAATGTACTATAGTTAGAAATTTTGGTTTTAAAGTTCGACTATGAATTTTTTGCGAAAAGAAAGCTTTGATTGAGATAAGTCAAAAGGGATGTCAATTGCGCACTTGCTCTAGTATTCCTAGTGTATGAAGGATAGATGCTGGCGCATGTACCTTGTGTTCCAGTTTTATTAAAAGTTTTTGTAAGTCATATTATTTTTGAGGAAGTTTAACTTCTCCTCTTGTTTTGAAGAAGAAGAATTGGATTGCCAGTTGGGATAATTATCTATTATGAGAGTACTTGTAGTAGGGTGTAAACATGATAATGAACAAATACACAACATTCTATACTTTTGGTTGACCAATAGTGGAGGATTTTTTTTTTTGGGAGTTCGAGAGAAAAAGAAAATGTAGTGTGGCCATTGGCTTTGAATATGGATACTATCTTCTTTCTTAAATGAAATATAGACCAATCATTAATCACTTATACAACAAGATCAATTTTTGAACCCAGACTTCTTATATTCTCCACTTATAAATGAACCTATAGGTTTAGCAGGCTACCAATTATCTTAATTTTTGACTCCAGTTAAGCAAAAATTATGCGCATTAGCTTAGGTACTATGTATCTTCTACATATGATGCAAAGTCCAGGGAGTGTGGCCCACATCTTCCAAGAAAAAAAACTCCTGACCCCTTTTTACTTTCTCACAAGACCATTGATTTCTCCTTGCATAAGAGATTTGCTCATGTAGATCCCCAGTATGGTGCCACCCTTCACATGCATAACATGTGTGAGATTCTAGTTATTATAATACGAACTCCTAATTCACTTTCTTTTTTGAACCCTATTATGAAGTTTTTCTTCTTTTTTTTTTGGAGAAAATAGTTTCTTTTGTAATGCACTCTCTCGTTTATCAAATTTACATCCAAGGTTCAAAATAACAAATTATCCCACTATAACTAAACCCTACCGAAAATGTCATTGCCATAATAGTTATATCATTCGTTATTTATCTCAAAAGCAACTTTTAGAATTTTAATATTAAAATAACTACAAAGCTAAAGGTTTTTGTTTGAAATGGGCAACAACCTTCTAATCTTCAAATGCCTGCTCTCAAACTTATGAGATCACTTGGTGTTTGCTCTGGGTTTGTTAATTTACATCATGTTATTTTAGATCATCTTATGGGAAAAAATTTTAGGCAATGTGCTGAACTAAAGATAAAGCTATAGTGGCTCATAGTCTACATAGATTATGGGCTAGGTCCATTCTGATACTATTTGTAAGAACTGAAAACTTTTTCGAAAATAGCTAATCGAAAGATATTTTTTGAGTTTTTTAATCTTATATAATTATCTAAGATTTTCTCGACAAATGGCCAATGTGAGACTAAACACATGCTCGGATAGATCCTCAAACGCCTTGATTTGTTTCAAAAAGCTTCGAAGTGAACGGCCAGTTTTATAAAAGAGCAAGATATCGAAGGAAAAGCTTCAGGCTCGTAGGAAAGTGATGGTAGAGAAAGTGATACACAGAGATTGTTTCTTTAAGAGGAGGAACAAGAGTGGATTCACACACCTTTCTTACTATTAATTCTCAAAACATATATTTCTTTATTCTCTGTGTATTGATAAGCCACAGAATACAACTCTTCTTATAGACCAAAGCAAACTCTTAGGTTTCATACAAGAATAAAAGCAAAACAGAATTCTAAACGGCAGCATTAAAGTCTGACCCTTGGTTACATAAACAGTCATAACCTTTTATAGGAAACTCCAAACGTCTGGGAACTCTAAACCTCTGAATTTTAAAGCACCTTGTGACCTGTGCTTGCCCCTTCAACTTCTCATTTAAGGCTGCCTTAAAATATGTGACTATGCTTGAGTTTATCCTTTAACAAATTCCTCCCTTAAACTCAAACATTTTCCATCCTTCATTCCAATCATCATCTTATATTTTTCGAATAGCTCTTTTGTAGCGTCTTTGTAAAGATATCCGCCACTTGGTCACGACTCGTAACATGACTCAATCGCACATTGCCTTCCTTCACATGCTCCCGGATGGAATGAAAGCTAACATCTATATGTTTGCTCCTTTCATGGTGCACCAGATTTTTTGCCAACTCAATTGCCGACTTATTGTCGACACGGATTTCGGTTGCCTCATGTTGCTGAAACTTTAGCTCGCGAAGAAGATTTCTTAGCCATATTGAGTGGCACACACACCAAGATGCTGCCACATACTCCGCCTCACATGTTGATAATGTCACTATTGGTTGCTTCTTTGAGAGCCATGTGAAAGCCGTGTCTCCCATATAGAACACATATCCTGATGTGCTTTTCCAATCATCTACATCTCTGCACCAATCACTGTCGGAGTAACCCACCGTTTGCATTCATTTGTCTCTGAGTAGAATAACCCAAGTGACTCCGTTCCTCGGACATATCGAAGAATCCTTTTGATAGCCTTCAGATGCGAGTATTTCGGCTCCTCCATGAATCGGCTCACTATGCCGATGCTATATGCGATGTCCGGCCTTGTGCACGTGTGATACCGTAGGCTTCCAACTAAACTCCGGTATTTGTTTGCATCCACTGGATCTCCTCCCTCAAACTTAGAGAGTTTCAAACCAAGTTCCATCGGGGTTGCTACCGGGTTGCATTCTTCCATCTTGTTTTTCTTCAAAATGTCTTTTGCATACGTCTCTTGTGACACAAATATTCCCGATTTTTCTTGTCTAATCTCAAGACCAAGGAAGTACTTCATCAACCCCAGATCTGTCATCTCGAACTCTCGAGTCATAGCTTCTTTAAAATCTTTTATTATCTCCTCATTATTCCCCATGAATATAAGATCATCAACGTAAAGGGCAACAAACAACAAGTTACCTTTTTCTTTCTTTACGTATAATGCATGCTCGTAGGGACACTGCATGAACCCGTTCTCCTTGAAGTAGGTGTCGATTCGGGTGTTCCATGCTCGAGGTGCTTGCTTCAGCCCATATAGTGCCTTCCTTAACTTCAGCACTTTTTTTCTTCCCCGGCTTTCACGTATCCGGGTGGCTGTTCCACATATACTTCCTCTTCAAGTACATCATTTAGGAACACAGATTTTATGTCCATTTGATAGATTGGCCATTTGAATTGAGCCGCTTGGGATATAAGAAGCCGGATTGTTTCCATCCTTGCAACTGGAGCAAAAACTTCGTCATAGTCAATCCCCACCTTTTGCCTATAGCCCTTTACAACTAGCCGGGCCTTATACCTTTCTATCTCACCTTGGGCGTTCATTTTTTTCTTATATACCCATTTTACTCCTATGGGCTGATATCCTTTTGGTAGCTCCACCAAGTCCCAAGTTTCATTTCTTTTGATAGCCCTTATTTCTTCATCCATCGCGTCTTGCCATTTCTTATCTCTTATTGCTTCTTCAAAAGTAAGAACCTCGGTTTTGACTAGAAGACATACCAAGTGAACTTCGCTTGTTGACTCGTACAGGTCTTGCAGGCTTCGCATCTTTGATTGTCTTGGTTTTTTCTTCATCATCAGATGTTGGAGGGCTTGACGGTGTGATTGTTGGTGCAGCAGTTGAGAATCCTCCTTTTCCTTCCTCTTGTGTCACCTTCTTTAGGTTGTTCCAATCCCATGCTTTTGTTTCATTTTATTTGCACATCTCGGCTCACCACCACCTTCCTTACAATGGGGTCGAACAATTTAAAAGCTTTTGTCTTCTTGTCATACCCGATGAACACGTACTTCTTGCTCTTATCATCTAATTTGGTTCTTCTTTGATTCGGTACGTGCGCATAGGCTACACTACCGAATACTTTTAGGTGTGATACAGTGGGTTTCTGTCCACTCCAGGCTTCCTGTGGTGTTTGATCCGCCAATTTTGCATGTGGGCACCGGTTTTGTACATACACAGCACATTGTACCGCTTCTACCCAAAACTCTTTTGGCATGTCTTTGCTCTTCAACATTGACCGGACCATTTTGAGAATAGTCCGGTTTTTTCTCTCAGCCACACCATTTTGCTGAAGTGAGTAGGGTGCGGTCAAGAATCTCCTATTCCCTTGTTCCTCGCAATAGCTTGTGAAGGAAGTTGACATATACTCTCCGCCTCTATCTGACCGTAAGGCCTTGATATAACGACCGGTCATCTTCTCCACTAACACCTTGAATTTCTTGAATACCTCAAGTGCCTCAGACTTTTCTTTTAGAAAATAAACCCATGTCTTCCTTGTAAAGTCGTCAATGAAAGTGAGAAAATACTTCTTCTCACTGAATGACTTTAGTGTGATCGGACCACATATGTCGGTGTGTACTAACTCGAGAGGACGCCTTGCATGATATTCCGCACCTTTTGAAAAAATATTCCTTGCTTGCTTGCCGAGTGCACATCCTTCACAGAATTTCCTGGTGTAGTCCATGTCTGGTAGCCCGTAGACTATATTCCTCTTTGCTAACTTTCTTAGGCCATCGTAATGCAGGTGTCCGAGCCGTAAGTGCCACAGTAAAGCTTTATCTTCTATGTCGACTCGCAAACACTTTTCTCGGACGTTCCTCAAGTTGAGTTTGAACATCCGATTCTGGGCCATCTTCACATGTGCAAGCAACCGGCCTCTTTTGTCCTTCAAGTGCAACATCCGATCTTTCATAAAAACCGAATATCCCTTCTCTAATAGTTGCCCCATGCTAAGGATATTGCTCTTTCATGTCGGGCACATAATAGACATCCTCAATTGACCCTTCTTTGCCATCCTTTTGAGAAAAACAGATTTTTACCTCGACCCTTGACTTGAACCTTTGACGCGTCGCCAAAAGACAACTGCCCGTTCTCCATCTCTTGTATCTCCACAAAGAGGTGTTTGTGCCCGCTCATGTGATTACTAGCGCCGGTGTCGAGATACCACACCGTGTCGCTGTCAGGAGCGGTGTCTTTATAGGTCATCATGAGAACATCGTCGTCTCTTGTCTCCTCTTTCGCGACCAGATTCACATTTTCTTCCACCTTTTTTCTAGAATAGCACTCTATTGCATAGTGCCCATGCTTGCCGCAGTTGTAGCATTCGACATTTTGACGATATGACTGGCCGCCTCTCCCACGACCGCGTCCTCGACCACGCCAATTCTGCTGGCTTGGTTGGTCCTTTTCTTCGGAGTTGTTTCCATGTCCGCCGCCTCTACTACGACCACGACCGCCACGGCCGCGTGCCCTTCCTTGGTTTTGCTACGTGTACATCGCCTTGTCCTCCTTGACAGTTGCCTTAGCTTGTAAGGCCTCCTCGAGCAGCTCTTGTTTCTTCTTCTTCTTCCATTGTTCATGCGCTTCAAGTGAACCGGCGAGATCATCGATGGTCATCTCTTCCAAATTCCTTGATTCCTCAATTGCGCATATAACGTTCTCAAAATTCTTGGTTAATGACCGCAGAATCTTTTCAACAACCCTTGCATCGGTTAGGGTTTCTCCATTGCGTTTGAGTTGATTTACCACCGTTTGCACACGCGTGATATAGTCAGATACTCCTTCTGACTCCTTCATCTTCATGGCCGCCAACTCGCCTTGCAAGGTTTGAAGCCGCACTTGTTTAACTCGGTCGGCTTCCTTTGAAGACCTTTTGCAAAGTCTCCCATGCCTCCTTTGAAGTTGTTGTTCCAGCGATCTTCTCGAAACCCGACTCATCCACCGCTTGGAACAGGAAGTAGAGAGCGGTCTTGTCTTTCATACGTGTTTCTTTCAACGCCTTCAATTGACTTGCCGTCATGTTATCAGTAGCTTCTGGCTCTGTGTAGCCATTCTCAACTACTTTCCACGCATCTTGTACCAAGTAATGCACGCATCTGAATACTCCAATTGTCGTAGTTTGACTTCGTGAGTCGTGGCAGCGGCATCTGCCCCAGCGATGTACTCCCGGAATTCACCATGGCTCTGATACCAATTTGATACACAGAGATTGTTTCTTTAAGAGGAGGAACAAGAGTAGATTCACACACCTTTCTTACTATTAATTCTCAAAACATATATTTCTTTCTTCTCTGTATATTGATAAGCCACAGAATACAACTCTTCTTATAGACCAAAGCAAACTCTTAGGTTTCATACAAGAATAAAAGCAAAACAGAATTCTAAACGGCAGCATTAAAGTCTGACCCTTGGTTACATAAACAATTATAACCTTTTATGGGAAACTCCAAACGTCTAAGAACTCTAAACCTCTAAATTTTAAAGCATCTTGTGACATGTGCTTGCCTCTTCAACTTCTCATTTAAGGCTGCCTTAAAATATGTGACTATGCTTGAGTTTATCCTTTAACAGAAAGGCACAGAATGATGTAATGGAATAGCAATCAGCACAAATACCTTATTCAAAAGAAAGCCATATTTTTTAGTGTCCCTGTAAACATGCTCGCAGTTTATGCAGACAGCTGCTTGCTCATATATATGAAGATACACACATTCCCGGAATGGGGATTGCATCGTTATAATCTGGACCCTCGAATTCTTTTTTGGTGCATAATTCATGATCATGAGGTCTCCTTCACAGCTGCAGAATCGGCATTTTATGCTGAAAGGAACGGACTATAGAGATTGAGCAAAATTTTGGATGGAAACTTTCTCGGGTCCCTGCTTGGTAGGAACAAGTAGTGAAGGTAAAAATGAAATGCTAGAGAGTTCCTTAGACATAAGCTGATATATTAAAACTGAGACAAGCATGAGAAGGCAAGCAAATGGTAAGCGTCGTTTAGTTTGCCTTAACTTAAACTCCCTGATACTTCATCTTTTGTATCTCTTAAATGACGAAAATGTTGTTTTATTAAAGGTCGATGGTTTTCAAGTTTGAGTTTCAGTTTCTTTATAACTATTTTAATGCCAAATTAAAGCACCCAGTTCAGCTACTATAACCCTGAGTCGGCTTTGTTTCTGTTGATGCTTCCCCTATAGTTAACTTTGTTTTCTAAGCGTGTCCATCCATCTGAGGTGCTGGCCTTCAATGACCAACCCTAAGATTATGCTATCTTAGTTTACTTGTGAAATATCATCCAATAGGCTCTGAATTGGTGCAATGAATGTCCATTTGCTATGCTATAGAAAAGTTAAGCAAATTATTTTTTCATAAACTCTTCCGAGTATTTTTCATTTATCATCCCATAATTTTTTTTCCTCACCTTTTTGCAAATTATCAAGATTTCGAAATCAAGATAATGAATACTAGTAGCCGTGATATTATGAAAAAAAAGAATCGGATTTTCTTATCCTGATAGATTACTACGATCAAATTGAATCACCAAGGAATCCACTACAAGAAATGTTGGTTTTGCCGACTAACTTTTCCCGACGCTTTGGGTTAGTGTTGGAAAAGCGAAACAAACAACGACGCTCTAAAGCGTCGTTATAAGTTTAAGAAACAACGACGCTTATAAGCGTCGTTAGAAACCTTAAAACCCCCAACACCTCGCTCGATCGGCCCCCTCTCCTGATTTCCTATCTGCAACGACGCTCTAAAGCGTCGTTATAAGTTCAAGAAACAACGACGCTTATAAGGGTCGTTAGAAAAACTTAAAAACCCCCACCTCGCTCGATCGGCCCCCTCTCCTCATTTCCTATCTGCGAGCCCTAGCCCCTCTCCTCATTTCCTATCTGCGAGCGCGCCGACTTCCCCGCTGCCGTCGACCTCTCCTTCTGAGGTAATCCCTAGCTCGATCGGCCCCCTCTCCTTCTGAGCCTAGCCCTAATCTCACCTCCATCCCTAGCCCCGATCGGCGATCGAAGACTCCGCTACTCCGCCGCCGTCGACCTTGCCGTCGTCTGAGGTAAGCCTCCTACTCCTCCTTCTCTTCCTCCTCCTCCTCCTCCTCCTCCTCCTCCTCCTCTTTGTTTTCTTCTTGTCTTTAACTCTCGCCCGGCCCCGTCTCCTCATCCTCTGCCGGTCGATGCCCTAGCGCCGACATCTCACCTCCATCCCGAGCGAGCCGTAGCTACTCCGCCGCCGTCGACATCGCCGTCGTCTGAGGTAAGTGATCCTCATACTCTCCGTAAAGAAATTTTTCGGGTAAATAATTCCAGTTTTCATGTTACTAGCAGAAATTCATTGCTATTTGTATGGTATTTCCGATGATTCTGTCATAATAATGGAGTCTATTTCATTCCTTAGCATCAGGTGGTCTATTTTATCTAATTATTTCATTGACAGTCTGATTTGGGTCCTGACATAAAATTAAAATATGTGGGAGAATAGATGGTGTTTTCTTCGAGAGGTAGATTTCTGCCTTTTATTTGTCAGATAACTTCTATTTATCTGTGATTTTTTCTTCAAAAAAATTCTTATTCGTCAATTCTTTCACAATATGCAGTTGTAAGATAGTTTATATTAATGATTATATACGAAGTTTCCATAAGAGTGTGCAAAGGGTCGATCTCCTTCTACCTTCCCTTGTTCTTCTCTTCTATTTCATTTAACATTTTTAAGACTCCTGTAGGTATCCCTTCAGGCTCCATGAGTTATGCGAGGTGAGGATGATAGTGTTATTTTGATGATTAACAAGTAATTATCTAGAGCATGCTATAAGTTAAATTGATACTTCATTTATAAGTTCATTACTCTCAGTACATTTGTTTAATGAAAATATCTATATGGTCTTGTTCATTTGGATGAATCTAACCTTGAGAATGCAGCAAAGTGTGGATTGAGTCGACCCATAGGTTGATTGGGTCGACCCCGGCACATCTAGGAATCATCTGGCACACTCCTGCAAAAACAGCACAAATGAACAGTGAGTTGGGGTCGACCAAGGTAAGCATGAGTCGACCCAACCTCCAAAGAACCTCAAAACGCAAAGGAAGAATGCTCTCTGGATTCACTGAGAGGGTCGACCCACACAGTGGTTGAGTCGACCCAAGCTTGAGTCGACCCAAACTCTGAGAGGGTCGACCCAAAGGGCAAGACAGAAAGACAGACAGAAAACGGTTCTCTGGAATTACTGAGAGGGTCGACCCAAGAAGAATTTGAGTCGACCCAAGTGAACTTTGAGTCGACCCAAAGAATGGTTGGGTCGACCCATGGGAAGAAAGGCTGAAATTGAGGTTTCTGTGTTCTCTGAGAGGGTCGACCCAAGGAATGTTTGAGTCGACCCAAGGCAAAGTTGGGTCGACCCAAGGACAGGTTGAGCCGACCCAAACACGGGCTGAACAGTAACGGCTAGTTCTGCAGATGTACTTTTTGTCCTTCCCAAGGTCAGTAACGGCTAGTTTTTGAATTCTAACCATTGGGCTTGACCAAAGAAGATGGGAAGCTATTTAAAGGGGCACTATTCATCAGAGAGAACAACTTTTGAGTTGAATATCAAAGAGTACCCAAGAATACAAAAGTGCCCTAATCTTCTTCATCAAGAGCTTCATTCAAGAATCAAAGAAAGGGATTGAGCAGATTCAAAGAGGCATCAAGAGCTCCATCCCCTTTAAAGAGTGAAGCATCCTTGACAAAGAAGAGCAAAGCGACTTCAAAGCGATAAATACTTTCTAACTCTTCCTTGTAGCTTATATTGTTTCATATGCTCATTTAGGAGTTTGAATCTTTTCTTTTGTTATTAAACACTTTGTAAAGGTTCGTTGGTGAGCCCGCAAAACCAACAAAGGTTTTTGGTGAACCCGAAAAACCAAAGTGTATAGGTTCGTTGGTGAGCCCGTAAAACCAACAAAGGTTTTTGGTGAACCCGGAAAACCAAAGTGTATAGGTTCGTTGGTGAGCCCGCAAAACCAACAAAGATTTTTGGTGAACCCGGAAAACCAAAGTGTATAGGTTCGTTGGTGAGCCCGTAAAACCAACAAAGGTTTTTGGTGAACCCGGAAAACCAAAGTGTATAGGTTCGTTGGTGAGCCCGTAAAACCAACAAAGATTTTTGGATTGTGAGCCCGGAAAACAATCCAACTGTAATCCGCGAGATTATAGTGAATTCCCAAGGAGACGCTTGGGGAGTGGACGTAGGTGCTAAGGAGAGCACCGAACCACTATATATTGTTGTGTTTGTGTTGTGCTTGTGTTTTCATTTACTCTTGCATCATCTTCTACTCTTGCGTTAGTTTAACTCACTCAAATAGCTTAAGAAAGCATCCACCGCACTTAATTAAGAAAACGTTTAAAGCATCAAAATTTAGAAGAAACCAATTCACCCCCCCCCCTCTTGGATTGTCACCTTGGGCAACAAGTGGTATCAGAGCGAGGTGCTCTAATAGTGCTCATTGATCTAACAATCAAGAGTTAAAGATCATGGACAACCCAAGTGAGATGTGCAAATGAGTGAGGGGCAATCCACAAATAGACCACCTCTATTTAATGGCACAAACTACACATATTGGAAAGCTAGAATGAGGATATTCATTTAAGCTTCGGACTATGAACTGTGGCAAATCATCACTAGAGGACCTCACATACCCACACTTAACATAGATGGCACTATCATACCCAAACCAGAATGGATTGGAATGAAAGTGATAGAAGATTAGCACAGTTAAATGCAAAAGCTGTAAATACACTTTACTGCTCTTTAGATGTAAATGAATTTAATAGAATATCCACTTGCACCACCGCCAAAGAAATTTGGGATAGACTTGAGGTCACACATGAAGGGACCAATCAAGTTAAGGAGTCCAAGATAAACATATTAGTACACAAGTATGAACTGTTTAAAATGGAATCTACTGAGTCCATAACTGATATGTTTACTCGTTTTACTGATATTATAAATGGGCTTAAAAGTTTAGGAAAGTCTTATTCTAACTCTGATTTGGGTGCGTTAAAATTCTCAGGTCTCTACCAAGGAATTGGGAGGCCAAAGGTAACCGCTATTCAAGAGGCAAAGGACCTCAACACACTGCAGTTAGAGGAGCTCCTAGGATCTCTCATGACCCATGAGTTGACAATGAGGCAAAATTCAGAAGATGAGGTCAAGAGAAGAAAACCCATTGCCTTAAAGACTACCATCCCTAGACAACAAACTGAATCGGAAGATTCAGATGATGATGAAGATATTGATGAAGAAGGGATGGCAGTGCTTGGGAGAAAATTCAGAAGATTCATGAGAGGTAAGAATAAGTTCCATAAAAAGAAACCCTTTCTTAAGGTAACTCAAGCAAAGAAAAGGTTAAGGATAAGGAAAAAGAAAAGGAGACTCCCATTTGCTAATGAGTGTAACAAAACCCGGGCATTATAAGATAGATTGCCCAGATTTGAAGAGGATGGCAAGAAAGTTGAAAAAGAAGAATTTTATGCCGATTGGAGTGAAAGTGAGGAAGTCAAGTTCGGAGGACGAAGATCATCAAGACCACGGGCCCAAATATGTCATATGGCCAATGACGATGAGGTAGATTCTGAACTTGACTGTGATTTTACTGTTGATGAATTGCATTGATGCATTCTTAGAAACTCATGGAAGAACATAAGAAAGTAAATTAATAAAAATAAAGCTCTAAAAGAAGAAAATCAACTCTCATTAAAGAATAAGATAAAACTGCTCATAAACTATGAAACGTTAAGTAGGAAACTTGAAATGAAACCAAGAATCTAATTGCTGAAAAATATTAAGTTTAAAAGAAGATGCTGAAAAGTATAAATCCTTGGTAATAAATTTACTCTTAGTTTCTACCAAATTGAATATGATACTTGATAGTCAAAGAGCTGTATATAATAAGGCTTGTTTAGGTTATAGAAACAAATACAAAAACAAAAATTCTTAAAGAATAATCTTTGTAAAAGCTAAAAATGAAAAATGTTACTTGGTTATTGTTGCAATAAGATAGGACAGTAGAGCATATGAATGTAACTTTAGAAAGTCTAGTCAAAACAAATCAAGTAATAATTCAAAAAGATTAAATTCAAGAAAGTTGGGTTCTAAAAGGAACATGGGAGTACTAACCCTAAAGGACCCAAACTTAGTTGGGTACCTAAGTTTCTTCTTGATCTTGATTGCAGGTGTGTTTCTTACAGCTGGATAAAAATGGGAAAAACCAATGGTATCTTAGATAAGGGCTGTTCAAGGACATCATGACCGGTGACGAAGGAATTGCACTTTGGAACCAAAGAAAGGTGGAGTAGTTACCTATGGAGACAATGGTAAAGGCCAATATCATTGGAAAGGGTAAAATTTTCATTGCTCCATCTGTTTTTATAGAAAATGTTTTGTTAGTTAAAGGTTGAAACATAATCTTCTTAGTATAAAGTCAATGTTTGTGATAAAGGATTTAAAGTTACATTTGAAGCATCTGTATGTATAATCACAAATCCTAAAGATAATAGCATTGTACTTGTTAGGACAAAGGCAAAGAAATATTTATTAGTAGATCTCATGAATTAGGCAGAAAAAATGGTTTATGCTTAATTACTAATGAAGAAAAGAAGAATGAAACTAGTTGGCTTTGCATCGAAGAACTAGGACATGCTAGTATGGAATTAATATCAAAACTAGTTATAGAAGGAATTAATAAAGGATGTTGGCCAAAATTGATTTTTGAAAAGGACAAAATATGTGGACCATGTTCATTAGGAAAACAAACTAGATCATCTTTTAAATTCGAAAATGTAGTATCAACAAACTAGACCATTTGAACTCATACATATGGACTTATTTGGACCTACTAGAACCACAAGTTCTAGGAGGAAAGAAATATGGACTAGTCATTGTTGATGATTTTTCAAGGTAGTAACATGGGCTTTCATTTTTGGCACATAAGAATGAAGGCATTTTCAGAATTTTGAAACTATACAATAAAATCATAAATGAAAGAAACTCACATTGGTAGCAATTCGAAGTGATCATGGCACGGAATTTGAAAATCAACACTTCGAGGAATTTTGCACTAAAAATGGAATATCACATCAATTTTCAGCACCTAGAACGCCTCAACAAAATGGGGTTGTTGAAAGGAAAAATAGGACATTGGCAGAAATGGCACGCCAATGTTGTGCGAGTCAAATCTTCCAAAGTACTTTTGGGCTGAAGCTATAAACACCTCTTGCCATATTCTAAATCGAGTTTTAATACGACCTATAACTAAGAAAACTCCTTATGAACTTTGGAAGAATAAGAAACCCACTGCAAAATATTTTAAAGTGTTTGGATGTAGATGTTTTATCTTAAATAACGGCAAGGAGGACTTAAGTAAATTTGATGCCAAGTCAGATGAAGGTATCTTCTTAGGATACTCCACATCTAGCAAGGCATACAGAGTATTCAACAAAAGAACCTCAGTAGTGGAAGAGTCGGTCAATATTATATTTGATGAGTCTGATAGTGAGTCTGCTAGGAAAGAAAACTCTATTGATGATGATACAGGAATTATCGATTTTGAGAAGTTAAAAATTGATGACGTACCAAATCAAGATAAGGGAGATGATTGCGTGCCACCACAACCCCAAGACGTGCCAAAAGAATGGAGGTATGCACATGGACATCCTAAGGACTTAATTATTGGTGATCCATCTCAAGGGGTAAGAACTCGATCTTCTCTTAGAAATTTAAATGATTATCTTGCTTTCATTTCACAATTAGAACCTAAAACTTATGAAGAAGCTGAAAAAGATACTAATTGGATAAATGCCATGCAAGAGGAATTAAATCAATTTAAAAGAAGTAATGTATGGACATTAACTGAAAGACCAAAGCATAATTCAGTAATTGGAACAAAATGGGTATTTAGAAATAAACTAGATGAAAATGGAGTAGTTATAAGAAATAAGGCCAGACTTGTAGCTAAGGGATACAATCAAGAAGAAGGAATAGATTTTGATGAAACATTTGCTCCTGTAGCTAGATTAGAGGCTATTAGATTGCTTCTGGCATTTGCATGTTTCATGGATTTTAGATTATATCAAATGGATGTGAAGAGTGCATTCTTAAATGGTATTATTGAGGAGGAAGTATATGTAGAACAACCTCCAGGATTTGAAAATCATGAATTGCCAAATCATGTGTTTAAACTACATAAGGCATTATATGGATTAAAGCAAGCACCTTAGGGCTTGGTATGATCGACTAAGTAAATTTCTGCTTGAAAATGATTTTTGTAGAGGAAATGTAGATAAAACTCTATTTCTCAAAAGAAAGGACAAAATCTACTAGTGGTACAAATATATGTAGATGACATAATCTTTGGTGCCACTAACGATACTCTGTGCAAAGAATTTGCTGATTTAATGCATGGAGAATTTGAGATGAGTTTGATGGAAGAACTAAGTTTCTTTTTAGGATTACAAAATCAAACAAACCAAAGAAGCATTTTCATTCATCAAACTAAGTATACAAAGAAATACTGAAGAAGTTTGGGAATGAAAATCATAAGGGAATTGGCACTCCAATGAATCCCACTAGTAAGCTAGACAAGGATGAAAAAGGGAAAAGTGTGGATATTAAGCTCTATAGAGGACTAATTGGATCCTTGCTCTATCTTACTGCTAGTAGACCCGACATTGTATTTAGTGTAGGGATATGTGCTAGATACCAATCGGATCCTAAGGAGTCACATTTAAGTGCAGTTAAGAGAATCCTTAGATATTTAAGAGGAACTACCACCATTGGATTATGGTACTCGAGAGACTCCTGTCTAGATTTGCTTGCATATTCAGATGCAGATTTTGCCGGATGCAAATTAGATAGAAAGAGCACAAGTGGGACATGTCAATTCCTAGGAAATAACTTAGTATCATGGTTTAGTAAAAAGCAGAACTCAGTGGCACTATCCACAGCTGAAGCTGAATACATAGCTGCTGGTAGTTGTTGTGCCCAAGTATTATGGCTCAAGCAAACAATTAGAGGACTATGGAGTTAAACTAGATAATATTCCTATTAAATGTGATAATACGAGTGCTATCAATCTCACTAAAAATCCAGTTCAGCACTCTAAGGCCAAACACATAGAAATAAGGTACCATTTTATTAGGGATCATGTGCAAAATAGAAATGTATGCATTGAGCATATATGCACAGAAAAACAATTGGCCGACATATTTACAAAACCATTGAGTGAAGATAGATTCTGTATGCTCAGGAGGGAATTAGGTATATGTGATCCTTTTATTGAATGAATATGAAAGGGAGCTAATAGTGTCATGATACATTCCTCTAACTTCAAAAATCCCATGAAACATGAGTCAAATTTGTTATCTATAGATTTCTTACTCATGTATCATTGTTCCATAAAGAGGTTATAAGGATTGGAAGCAAGAAAAACTTTTTAGAAGCAAAAAGGGAGAGAAAACAAAATTTCTGCACTTGGGTCGACCCAACCCAGAACATGGGTCGACCCTACGTTGAGTCGACCCAAGAAAATGCTTGAGTCGACCCAACGTCGGGACCCCACTGTTATATGGGGGCCCGAGAGCTCATCTAGGGCACTGTTTGCCCTTTGTCTCCTTCCGAAAAGTCTAGTCCCCACTCTCCAATCTCCACTAAACTCCTCCAAACAGTAGATTTCCTAAAGATCTTGGAGAAATGGGACCCAAACGAGCCGTAGCCAAGAGATCCGGAAGAGTGACCCGAGTCCAACAAGAGGAAAGGCGTCCTACCGAGCCTTCTCCCGTGTCTCCACGACGTGAGGCACGTGCGGAGGTCCCTCCTCCTCCTTCCCCCTCAGTGATCCTTGCAAGATTTGCGGGGAGGCCGGTTACTACCGGGAGAAGGATTCATTCGGAGTTTTTCAACCAAGAAGGATTTCGGATTTGGGAATGGATCCAAAGACAATGTTGGGAGTATCTTTGCTCCCTTGATGTGGTGATTTACCCCGGGTTGGTCCAAGAGTTCTACGCCTTCCTCAAGACTGGTATGGGAGGACTTATTTCAGAAGTTCGAGGGGTTCGGATCCGTGTATCCGAGGAGAGCTTGAGTGAGTTACTACACCTACCCTGCATAGGAGCCACTCCGGAGAGGCCAGAAGACAAAATGAGAGCTCTGCAATTGATCATGGAAAACGAGAACTTCGATTTTTCTCAGAAGGTAATAGCTAGTTCTCTTTCCGCTGAGATGAGGTTATTGCTCAATATGATAAATAGGATTTTATTTCCGAAGACCGGGAGATTTGATCTCATCTCAGAGCGAGATCTAGCAGTTATGGAGTGTATGATTCGGGGGACTCCTCTAAATCTTCCGGCTATGATATTAAGGCAGATGAGGAAGGTGATGTGCAGCAACAGGGTATCACTACCTTATGGGTATGATACTTACATTGATCTTCCGTCAGCATGGTTTACCTCTTGAGGAGGAGGCATCCAAGAGTCTGCATCACACGGACACGTACACCGCACGGACACTCATACGCATGGGATATGCGAAAGTGAACGGGCAGTGGATTCACACCGGTGCAGGCATTCAGGGTGAGGCACCAGAGGGAGAGGCACCAGAGGATGAGGATGAGGAGCCTATGGATCATCCTACTGCACCCTCAGAGGCTGGACCATCGTCATCCGCTCCTCCGACAGATACGGATGACTTCTGGAGCAGGATGACAGAGCTCATGACAGCTCAGGCGAGGACTATTACTGACGGGCTCACGAGCCGATTGGACGCCCGGTTGGATGTCATGTCTGCTGAGATCAGTGATCTGAGGCAGCAGATAGGAGCACTCCGGAGAGAGAGAGAGACACATGGACCATCTGTGCCACAGGCTGCTGAGTCAGAGATATCGGCACAGAGTCATCCCGCTCGACGTGCTCCACGCCAGACCCAGTCTCACCAGGCTCGACCTCCTCTCGCCACGTATGCTAGGAGGATGAGGACTAGATCCCAGCCATTAGATTCCCCCCTAGGCTGATCTTAGCATCTATGTTTAGAGCCTAGGCTAGAAATCTAGTTCTCATATGTATCTTGTTTTTTTTTTCTCATATGTATCTTGCTTTTCCCTTATATCTTTAAATCTCGATTGAGGAACATTGTACTTATCTTTATTTTGGGCATTAATGTATGAAAATGTTCCTATTGTGATCAATGAAGTCTGAAGTTTGTTCTTAATTGCATCTTTTCCCATATATATGTTTTTGATGATAACAAAAAAGGGGAGAAGAGAAGGAAAGAGTATATAAAGGAGAAGAGAAGAAAGAGTATATAAAGGGGGAGAAGAAAAGATAGAATATTCACTTTAAGAAAAGAAAGAGTATTTCATTTGAGAAGTTAAGAAAGAGTATTAATTTTGGGAGAAGTAAAGATAGTGTTTAAAGAAAGAGTATTAACTTTGTGAGAAAGAGTGAGTAAAGAAGTTATGTAAAGAAAAGAGAAATAAATGGGCAAACAAATTGAAAATCATATAAGAAAGCTTATACATCTAAGGGGGAGCAATTTGCAACAATGAAATTGACTAAATCAAAATTTCCGTCAAAGTTCAGAATTTGGCACATATAAATTCAGAATTTGGCACGCACCTCTCGCACCCCGATACATAACCTGAAACTCAGAGTTTATCTCCAATTTTTGAAGTTTCATTGCTAATGAATTATAAATGAAAGGGGGAGCAATTCAAAAAGTCAAATTGGCAACATTTGAATGATATAGGGGGAGATTTCACAAGTATATATGAAAAGCTGAAATTCAGCAATTTAATCCCTTTTATAAACTGATTTTAAAGACAAGTATCAATAGGCTTATACTCTTTATTTTGTAATCATCAAAAAGGGGGAGATTGAGGATGATAGTGTTATTTTGATGATTAACAAGTAATTATCTAGAGCATGCTATAAGTTAAATTGATACTTCATTTATAAGTTCATTACTCTCAGTACATTTGTTTAATTGAAAATATCTATATGGTCTTGTTCATTTGGATGAATCTAACCTTGAGAATGCAGCAAAGTGTGGATTGAGTCGACCCATAGGTTGATTGGGTCGACCCCGGCACATCTAGGAATCATCTGGCACACTCCTGCAAAAACAGCACAAATGAACAGTGAGTTGGGTCGACCCAAGGTAAGCATGAGTCGACCCAACCTCCAAAGAACCTCAAAACGCAAAGGAAGAATGCTCTCTGGATTCACTGAGAGGGTCGACCCACACAGTGGTTGAGTCGACCCAAGCTTGAGTCGACCCAAACTCTGAGAGGGTCGACCCAAAGGGCAAGACAGAAAGACAGACAGAAAACGGTTCTCTGGAATTACTGAGAGGGTCGACCCAAGAAGAATTTGAGTCGACCCAAGTGAACTTTGAGTCGACCCAAAGAATGGTTGGGTCGACCCATGGGAAGAAAGGCTGAAATTGAGGTTTCTGTGTTCTCTGAGAGGGTCGACCCAAGGAATGTTTGAGTCGACCCAAGGCAAAGTTGGGTCGACCCAAGGACAGGTTGAGCCGACCCAAACACGGGCTGAACAGTAACGGCTAGTTCTGCAGATGTACTTTTTGTCCTTCCCAAGGTCAGTAACGGCTAGTTTTTGAATTCTAACCATTGGGGCTTGACCAAAGAAGATGGGAAGCTATTTAAAGGGGCACTATTTATCAGAGAGAACAACTTTTGAGTTGAATATTAAAGAGTACCCAAGAATACAAAAGTGCCCTAATCTTCTTCATCAAGAGCTTCATTCAAGAATCAAAGAAAGGGATTGAGCAGATTCAAAGAGGCATCAAGAGCTCCATCCCCTTTAAAGAGTGAAGCATCCTTGACAAAGAAGAGCAAAGCGACTTCAAAGCGATAAATACTTTCTAACTCTTCCTTGTAGCTTATATTGTTTCATATGCTCATTTAGGAGTTTGAATCTTTTCTTTTGTTATTAAACACTTTGTAAAGGTTCGTTGGTGAGCCCGCAAAACCAACAAAGGTTTTTGGTGAACCCGGAAAACCAAAGTGTATAGGTTCGTTGGTGAGCCCGTAAAACCAACAAAGGTTTTTGGTGAACCCGGAAAACCAAAGTGTATAGGTTCGTTGGTGAGCCCGCAAAACCAACAAAGGTTTTTGGTGAACCCGGAAAACCAAAGTGTATAGGTTCGTTGGTGAGCCCGTAAAACCAACAAAGGTTTTTGGTGAACCCGGAAAACCAAAGTGTATAGGTTCGTTGGTGAGCCCGTAAAACCAACAAAGGTTTTTGGATTGTGAGCCCGAAAAACAATCCAACTGTAATCCGCGAGATTATAGTGAATTCCCAAGGGGACGCTAGGGGAGTGGACGTAGGTGCTAAGGAGAGCACCAAACCACTATATATTGTTGTGTTTGTGTTGTGCTTGTGTTTTCATTTACTCTTGCATCATCTTCTACTCTTGCGTTAGTTTAACTCACTCAAATAGCTTAAGAAAGCATCCACCGCACTTAATTAAGAAAACGTTTAAAGCATCAAAATTTAGAAGAAACCAATTCACCCCCCCCCCTCTTGGATTGTCACCTTGGGCAACACGAGGCGTAGAGCTGAATTCGTAAGTTTTTTTGAAACTCTTTAAATTTATCTTAAATTATTCTATCATATAGCATGTATACTCGTGAAATATACTTTTTGTTGTAGGTGGATGATAATGGGAGGGAGCCTGGTAGGGTGGAGTTTTATAGGATGACTCACACCCACCGAGATGGAAGCTTTGTCCGGGAGGAGTCAAGAGATATAGTTGTATGTATTCATCTTTGACTTGTGCTGTATTTTTTTTTGGTTCTATTATTCGCATACATTAATTTGATTTTTTTTTTGAGAGATATAGGATAGGGCAACAAATCTTATTTCAGAGCGCGTCGGGGGGTCATCATCATCCGACGCGAACAATCATATTGAAGCTCAAGTGCTTACTGAATTGATGGGCCCAGAGCGTTATGGTCGAGTGCGGGGTTACGACGTTGGAGTTACCCCCACTCAGTTGTCTTCAGTGGGCACATATATAAGAAATGCCAGAGAAGGTAGTAACACTGCAGAAGTTCGTCATCTTCAAGCAACTATTGAATAGTTGAAGCAAAACCAAGCAAATTTGCAGTCTCAGCTTACGAATATTACATCCATGTTACAACGATTTCTACCTTCTCAGGTAATTAACTTTATTATATTTCAATACTTTACATATTATCAATTATGATATATGAGTTAATGTATCACATTATTCCTAACTTTTATGTTTTCTCTTTCTTTTTTTTTGTAGATTCCTGATTCTTCAAACGCTACTAGACAAGATGATGATGGAGCGAGTCGCCTTAGCCACCACCACCTTAATTTGAGAAGAAGAGAGGGAGAGAACGACACTTTTCTATTTTAGGGAAAAAGAAGAGAGCCCTCTCTTCTATTTCTTTCTCTCTCCTCTCTTCTATTTCTTTCTCTCTCCTCTCTCTTCTCTCTATGGGACTTTCTCTCTCTACTAGAATTTCTCTCTCTTATTTCTCTCTCTTCATGTGGTTCTATGGATCCAGCAAGAGGATCCTAGATGTTTTCGTTGTAGATCCGGGTTAATCCTAGTAGAGAATTTTGGACTAGTGTCGCTGCGACCACACATCGCGCTAGCCTTACTCCGACCATTGCTAGGCACCATTGAACTCTATTATCATGAATCTCTATTGTGTTATATGTACCATGGTCTGATTCGTGTTTGTAATTTTATTGGCTTGATTGGCTAGAGTGGATCGACCTGGATCGTTGATGCTACTATGTAGTCGATCCTAGCCGTCCTGTACCCGACTATTGTCAGCCACCATTAGACCCATAATTGATAATCCCTAATCTATTGCATCGACTGAATATACGTTTTTTGATAATTGGATTTCGTTGTGCTGACCGATTCAAACAATTAGGTGTTGTCCTCTAGCTGGCCTCGTATATTTTTCTATATGAATTTTCACAGTCATCCTTGGTTTTGTATGGGGCTACAGTCATCCGGGCAGGAAGAAGCTCAAGGACATCCTGTACTCTATTCTCTCTCTTCCTGTTTCTTTTTCTTGGTATTTTCTCTCTCTAGCTTAATCCCAAAAAAATTTAGTTAAAGGAACTTAGAGAGTAGTCCTAGAGTACTACCTGACAGTGGACCCTTTAGGGGATGAGTAGAGAGTTCTGGATTGTCAGATACCTCAGATGATTTTTTATGTTGACTTAGTTCTGTAGGAGAACAATCTTTTGGATAAGAGAACATTGAGTAAGGTTTTGCGCACCCTGATTCCAAGATCGTGTTAGTCTATCTGGGTTGTCAGCAAAGAGTTAAAAATCCTTGTACACTGATCTGCATGATATAGATATTTTATAGTTTATATATGTATGATATGCTATGAGTAAGAAGCAAGAATGGTTTTATGATGGTTTTGGTATTAAATCGCATTTTGATCATATTTGCTTATGATTGATAGTATGATGGGTGCATATATGAGTATAACTCACACTTGTATAATCGGACTAATAGATGTGGTGCTCTGGACTAATCATGTTATTATTGGTTGTTTCGTCATGGGCTGGGATGACCGTGGTTAGTCTAAAGCCGAAAATAAAGAAAATTTAAATGTGGATGTGAACTTGACCCATCTCATCCAATGACAAGCCTGAGGATGTTCCTTTTAAATGATCGATCATCTTTCACAACATCGACCGTTGGATCATACCACACACAGATCTCGAAGCATCTCGATTCCTTCGTTCATCCGCTGCACAGATCTTGAGGCAAGCATTGCGCAATCCAACAATGGATTCATGTGAAGTAAAGTGATTCAACATATGAGTGTTATGACTCGAACCCAGACTCACTTGGGCTATACAAGGCTCGATCACCGAACAAATTTGGTATCCTCTATTGCCATGCGATCGAGCCAAGAATGTGGACAGTAAGATGGGAGGATTAAGGTTCTCCATGGCCTTCTTCCTATGATGCAAGAAAGGCCTTCAAGAGCGCTTCTATTGCGGCCGGGGACAATGATGGAGGAGGGGAACAACGTGGTAGCCCAAGGGTACACAGATTTGGCAGCATTTGGGTCACCTGCTCTTGGCTAACCCAGACCTGCATGTGGGATTTGAGCTCAATGTGCCATCGAGCAACCATGATAGGAAAACTTTTCTGTACCTCTGATCCGGTTTTAGGATACAGGACTCTCCGTTTCTTATTCTGTGGCTCAGGCCTTAGATCTGGATGCGCCCGTTTAGGAGAGATAATAATTCTTCTTTGTACTAAGAATTGTGAGAGGATAAGGCAGAAATTTTTATCACATTTATTTAGTATTAAGTTTGTCATAAGCTTTCTTATATAATAAAAAAAACTTTTTAATTTAGTTGACTTGTTTTTCTTCTAAGCTGATCAAATCTTAAAGGCTGGGAGGAATTTTTTTGGTTATCTACTTACAAAAATGTTTTGTACTTGGGAAAATTGCATAGGTAATATAAGAATAAGCATGTCAAATGGCTGTAATGTCAATCTGATTAAAATTAATTCATGCATTTCCAATATATATTTTCTTGAGGAAGTTGATATTCTAGTCATTTGATTAGCTGTGATCTGATGTTTAGTTCCTATGGCTGAAACTTAATTCCATTCCTTTATTCAAATAGCCGTATAATGTTTAGCCCTCGTCGACCCTAAATATTGTGAATACAAATGTGTTCAATACCGGTGTAGATGTGTTCGATACCTGTAAGCGTACACAAAATGTTGTGCAAATATCTGCTAGGTGGATATCAGTGTATCTGAAAATAATTGTAACTATGTGTAAATTATTGGATCAAAGTGTATACTGGACTAAGGGTTAAATCCTAAGGGTAAGGGGCGAGTGCTAAATACCCCTATTTTATTAGTCCACTTCTTTTGCTTCTCTCTAGACAAAGGGGGAGAGATAAATTAAGAGGGCTGATTAGGGTATCTTTACTAAACTAGCTTGGGGAATGGGGCCAACTTAGGGTGTCCAATCCAAGAGTTTGCCTTCTACGAGCAATATTGGCATGCTAAAAGCTAATGCCAAAACACAAACTAAAGATTAAATTTGGATATTTGACAAGTAATATCATGGGTTTCACTGCACTTTGTGCTGTCCTCTAATTAGGTTGATTAAATTTTTTTTTTATTTTCTTGTCAAAGTACCTTTGACGTGCATGAACCGTGAGAGGGAACTCTATTCCTTTTCAATACAAAACAAGTAAGTTTTTTAGGGTCTTTGATAGATCATTAGTTGGCCCTAGAGGCCTAAATAAAAATTGTGACAACAAAACATACTATTATTTCTCATGATGTTTCATGCAAAGCAAATTAAAGCCACAAATCGAGTTTCGTCATGAAATGAAATCACGATATACTTTAAGTGGGTGCTTTCAGGTTGCATGAAACATTTGAGAGGAGCTCATTCAAGCATTTGAAAGGTGGTCATCCAAAGAACCATTGGTAGTGGAGTTTCTACCCAGATTTTTCTATATGGTTTCAGCTTTTAGACCATGCGGTCTACACTGATTTGTCGGTTACATGGGGTCCTAAGAAATCCCCTTGCAGATTGGAAGGTCTGTGGAGCTCCCATAAGATATTGGGAAGCCTTGGAATCCCATCCACACCATGCTAGCTAGGGAAGATGGAGACCCTTTTAAGCATAGCCACAGTTGATGTGCTTCTTTATTGGAAAAATACGTGCACATAGAATCTCTTGCCCTTCTTGGGAATTTGGTTGTCTCTTGGAAATGATCCCCATGTCCTTTCCCCCATCTCTTAACACTTGTGTCTTCTTACAAAGAAGATCTCCTCTCAACCCGACACCTGACAGTGATGCATTCCTTCCACTGATGAAGAACTTATTGGAGGAATACTACCAACTTGAGGGGCCTGAAAAAAGCACCAAAGACCAGGCAAAGTTCACCTGCGTAGGAGTTTTTAAATCTCCCCACTTGAGAGCAAGAACTATGCAATGATGCCTCTTTTTTTTTGTTTTGTTTATATCTGCTTAATTATGAGCCTGAGCCCTGAGATGGTCTGAAAATTAGCTATCTAACAAAATAATTATAGGAGGAAATAAATTTTATTATTTTTAGTTGGTAGAAAAATTACTCCATAAAATAACATCGGAAAAATTGGAAATTTATTAAAAGAAAAAAAAAACTCGATCTCAGTGTCCACCTGAGTGTCAAAACTTCTTAGTTTAAGACAGGACTCCTCTTTTTGGGGCAATTAATATATGAATGAGAAATCCATTCGTATTTTACACATTGTTCCTCAAGGCTTCTATTTCTGACGTCGATCCAAATCTTTTCAAGGAGCTTCTTTACTTTATTAACTTTAATACAGACCCTTGTAAAGATAAGATGGAAAAGTTTGGTTGGAGCGAATCTTATATGGAAATATTACCAAATTCCTAACAATACTTTTAAATAAATAATTCAAATAATAATATTTTTTTTGATCCATTTGTTGGCCACCACTTACATAGGCATTGTTAATATATTGACTATTTCAAATATTATGAGTTAATAAATATTTTTAAACTAATTATACATATATTAAAAATATATTTCTTATTGGTATGCTTTGGTATATAAATAAATATATTAAGAAATTATGTATTAGATTTATTGATAATTGATAAATATTCATTAATTATTTATTAATAATTAATATATATTAATAATACATTAATATATTAAATATATTATTACTCAATATATTAATATGTTAATAATATATTAATATAACTAATATTAATTATATCACATAATTAATATATTATTAATATAATATAATTGTGGGTATTTTTAATTCTTGAATTTTAGATTACCTCCACTCGGTAATCTAGTATGAGGAGATCAATACCATCTCTTAATAGTATACATTCTCTATAAAAAAAAAGACATATGTTCTACTATTTATTTTACTACCTCTTTCATCTATTTTGGTACTAAATATAGTAATTTAATATAAAATTTATTTTCTCATGCCAGATTTCTTCTGACTAGACGAACCTGCAAGTAAATCCTTTCATATTTCTTTTTCTTTTGTTTTGAGGACACAATGGTGAAAAGCACCCGAAGCTTTATTAAAACACAGAATGTACTGGATTTACTGAGTAGATAATAGAAAGAAGAAACTAAATCCTTTCCTCCTTTCTCATAATTCTTTTAATTTGTTGGTGAAGTTTGTATAAGGAAAATAACAAGTCACTTTGATGATGTTACACGATTTGGTCAGGAGATGAATACGTCTACCACGGAGCTGTGGGTGATGGATGCTCTTCTTAACGAAGGATTAGAATTCCAGGGGAGGACAATCTTCTAGCGTTCTCTTTCTTCTCACCATTTGCTCATATAAGTATTGTTATTCCTTTGGTGATTATGTACTACGGAGCTTTCCTTTTGATTGCATTTTTGCTAATTAACTGTTAATAAGCATTCAAAATTCAAACTCATTTGGTTAGGAAGAAGTGACAACAGTGGGAGCTCATTGAACGAGGAAGAACGGTTGTAGTGAAAGCATTATATTATGGCCTTTAAACTTCTCTTTGCAGAAACAAGAAACTTGTCTTTAATATAGACTTGCTATTGATGCCTTTTAGAATGGCCAACTAACTGTAGCTTGAAGTACAGGTTACTCCACAGGTTTGCCTGGATCTTGAAGCACAAGTTTCATTGGCTTGATTTAAGCTAAGCTCTATATTTTTTTTCTAGCTACTCTTTTTTATGGTATTTTTTTTTCCTAGTTACTCATTGGAGGATTGTGGCGTTTAAGTTCAATAAAAAGCATGCAAGAGCCAATGTAAATGAGTATGTGCCATAATGCTAAAGTGGAATCTTTGTCTGAAGTACAGAAATTGTTTTTTTTTTTTTTTGATGGCCTAATTCCTTGGTAAACAAAATAGGTTGTTCTGTGTTCAAATAACCAATTAAATAGTAAATTGGTTAGCTATAGATGCATGAATATATGCCCTGAACATTTGACAGCTTGAACCAAAAAGATACCAACAAGTAAGAAGGCACACTATCTGATTAATAAGAACAAAGAATTGAAAATTTCATGCTTTCAGGTGGTTTCTAACAACAACTGTGTCCACAAAATATTTTCAATCAAAAAAGAGAGAGAAAAAACTATGTCCACCAAATAAACAGATAGAATGGTTACTGCATATCTGCATATACTCTTCCTTATATCAGCACGAGTCTCTCCAATTTATTTGCAAATTCTGGCTTTTTTTGTTCCTTAATTAAGGAAACACTATAGAGAATAGGAACCAACAAAACAAAGAGTAGCCAATCAATTTCAAATAGACCATGCATGAAAGGGCACTTAGGTTTCTTTTTATTAAAGTCCAATCCGCTTTTACCCTTATCTTCCCATTTTATTAAGAAAAGTAATTGGAATCTAATGAAGCTTTATACCCTAACCACAAGCATCCATAAGGCACGCCACAAGGAGATGTCTCCTCCTGCCCAGGGGCACCAAGTGGCCCTCTTCCAAAACCCTCGCAATGCGGGGTTGGATCTCATGAAGGCTGTCATTGGTGGGGGAAGGAGGATTCCCTTCGAGAACCTCAATGTTGATTTGACATGATTCTTGCCCCCAGAGCATGAAAAAGCGGAAGGAGTGGAAGAGATGTGACTCCAAAAATAGTTCATTTAGACCGTCGTCTTGCTTTCTCACAAAGAGAGCACAAACGCTCGCAAAAAATAAAATAAAAGGGAAGATTCACAGTCACTGAGACATAAGATTATTCAGAGAGGAATGCCGCGGTGGCACCATATGGGCAACTCATTAGCTTAGAAGACTAGCAGGTTCTATGGAGGGTCTGCAAAAGACCCCACTAACGCATTAGAGAATTGAGAGTAGTCATGAGTTGCTGTGCATCTAAAGAACTTGATAGGCATGACATGAGGTTCTTGATCTAGCATCACGCTCAAGAAGGTATATATTAAAGTGGATCAAAGAGATGACTGCTCAGGTGATTCAATGATGCATAAAGATGGCCCAACCAATCAATTATTCTGGCTTGAATGTTCTCTTATATGAAGTCCAACCCCTCCTCATGAAGTTATCATCATTGTGTGCAAGAGCGAGGGAGGGCTTCCAGCAGTGCAGCAACCTCAAAGCTAGTCTAAACTAGTGGAAGGTTGTCTGTAGAGATGGTGCGTGGCAAGGTGCAGATGAGGAGGATCGAGAATCCCGTCCACCGGCAAGTCACCTTCTGCAAACGCCGGGCAGGGCTGATGAAAAAGGCGAAGGAGCTGTCTGTGCTGTGTGATGCCGAAATCGGAATCATAATCTTCTCCACACATGGCAAGCTGTATGAGCTAGCTACTAAGGGGTACATGCTATTTATTTCTTGGCTCTCCCGCTCTTGTCTTACATCTATCATCTCATATATGTGGTGCAATATGCTCAATCAAAGTTAACTTACCTAGATAGCTTTTGTTATAAGCCTTAAACTGATGAACCTCTTTTTTTTCTTTTTTTTCTTTTTGAATTATCTAAGGACTATGGAAGGCTTGATAGAAAGGTACAGGAAGGCAAGTGGAGAAGTTCAAACAGAAGGTGGTGAAGTGAACCAACCACAGGTCATTTTCATGCTCTCTCTCTCTCTCTCTCTCTCTCTCTCTCTCTCTCTCTCTCTCTCTCTCTCTCTCTCTTTTGGAGTTTAGAAAACATTAAAAATTGTGTCATTCAGAATACAGATGGATAGATGAGCACTTACTACCTCAAGGTGACAGTGGATTCAATTGAAGGATGGTTTTTTTTCTCTAATTGAGTAGATATTGACTGAAATCTGTCTTCTGTGCAAAGAAGATTGGAATATGTAGCAACAACAACGTTATCTAGTGATTTCTTTTTCTTGCTCTAGTGGGCACTTTTCTAAATTACTCGGTTCTTTCAAAGGGTTCCTTAGTGTCACTGGGGAAGGGAGCTCATGCGAGAAACATGCGTGGTAAGAGGCAAATCCCATATAAATGGGTTAAGAGTTGGATTATGGTTTCGTTTATTGTTCCCATATGATCGATAATAGACAAATTATAAAGTGGGAATTATGCTGGAGCTAGACAAGGAGCAAGATTTGGAGTTCGGATGCAAGCAATATTACTATTGGGAGTTGCAGCATCCACTAGTTTCAGACCTTTTAGGATGTCAACACTTCTTTCCTTTTCGTAGCATAGGATCTTCTCATTGACAGGTGGTCTAAAGGAGAGTGGTCTTACCAAAGGATCTTCTCATTGACAGGTGGTCTAAAGGAGAGTGGTCTTACCAAAGGATCTTCTCATTGACAGGTGGTCTAAAGGAGAGTGGTCTTACCAAAGCTTCTAACTTAATTGGCAGCTTGCTGAGTCATTGGTCATGAGAACCCTAACGTCTGCTCTTCGAGAAAGTTGTCTATCTTAGGGTAAAAGATTATTATAGAGAGAGGGGCATTATCCTGGTATTGTAGCATAGTTTTTTTACTGCTCTACATTTAGTTATCTTAATGTTTTCTAAAGGAGAATTATGGAACTTAATTAGCATGTTAATTTGGTAAGAAAATTGCATTTCAATGAGCACTACTCTCATCGACCTATGTAAACAACTTCTAAAATCGTTGCAACTCCAGTTCAATAACTGAAGGCTTGGGCAACCATTCTTGTGAATAAGAAAGAGGAGCACAAGTGCTCTAGTGCTAAAATTTCATGCACTGCTCATACCTCTTCAATGTCTTAATTGGCCCGTGCATCTGCATGCATGCCCGCTTGTGTGGTAGCATGCGCATGTGTGTGAGTTTATGCATGTTTTTATACATGCACATAAATGTGTATGCATGAGTATGTCTGTACATTTTTATTCATGCGTGTATTTCAATGGTGACTGAGTACTTAATCTAGGGTTGTCAACTGTATTTATTTCCGCTGGTTGGCTCCCCTCTCCTCAAGAGTGAGGTCTCAAGTTCAACTTAGGAAGGTGGCATGCCTAACATATATCTCAAAAAAAAAACAAAGGTTAATCTAGTGTTTAGATACTAATTATAACTATAGATACAAAGGAAAAATTGCAAAATTTTGTGTCGTGTGGGAAATGTCAAATATTTCACATATAAACTAAATTTGTCGATCACATTACATATGAGTTTACTCAACTAGCTCAATAGCCTTTTTCTGTGGTGACATTAAAATATTGATAATATATTCAGTGCATGACTAGCTTTCATAGTGGATGGTTTCTAATCCTTAAGCCTATGGGTCTAAGGATGAAGCATGCAATCCTATAACTTGCACAGTACATGCATGATTTTTTAATCTTCGTGCTTGCCTTGGCACATGAAGCATGCTATACTATAGTTCATGATTGCCTAAACTAATTGGAGGTTGCACCTAAGATATAACGTCATTAAATTATAAGCTATCTACATCCTATAGTTCACAATTATCTTCTCTCGTAGTTCAACATTTCTCCCTATATTCAGGAATCTGAACAGGAGATATCGATGCTAAAGAAAGAGATCTATCTACTGCATAAGTGTTTAAGGTAAGCCCCCGGAGCACTTCCATGTTTACATATATTCAAGTATTTACATATATGCTATTCTGTAGTTATGCTTGTACATATGTATGTAGAAATATGTGAAAATGCTGTTGTTATATCAGCAATGGATAATGAAAAGCAAGCTAGCATGAACCATGTCCACCTTGTGATTAATTTCTAATTATATATTAAATGAAAATGAAGGGAAAAAATGAAAATGCTAGAAGCAATAGCTTAGCTTCTTGCTACTATGTAGACCTGGAATAAAATAGAGTATGTACATGTTGTAATTCTTAATTATATATCAAATTAGCATTGCTTGTCGTGTATCGCTTGCTTTGTTTGTGTGTCTAATTTGACCTTGCATGCTATATGCATATATGTGCATTTGTAAACATGGCTTGTATACCAGTGCGTTTTGTTGGCTTATTGTCCTGTTAAAAACAAATATAATTTGGTTGGTAGGAAGTTGGCTTTGATCCTGAAATAGATATTATGAGAAGATGTCCTTTAACATGCCAATATAAGAAGATGTCCATCCCACCATCTGGGGAGAGAACGCCAAATTAAATGACCAAATGATCCAATTCTAGCTATAGAACTAGCTACGTGCATGCATTTATATACATAGGCCTACATTTGGAGAGGAATAAGCATGAGCACCATAGGACAAGGAATGAAAACCCTGCAAGTTATATGCAAATCCTTTTAGGAAGAGAAGACGAAGGTCTTGCAACTGATGGGATCTTTTCTTTTTGTCCTTTCTCTCGGGTTGAGGAGGCAGAAGATCGCTATAGAATCTTTAATTATCCATTGTCCTATTCATGATTGGATCTCTTTCCTATTCATGATTGGCTTTATATTTTTGATGCTGCCTCTCTACCTGCCCGATCCTCCTTAATGCAGTAGGCTAATACATTTCAATAGGGATGGCACAAATTGCAACCCCAGGGACCCAAGGTGCACCTTTAACTAGCTTTGGATGATTAGGGCTTGAATGGGAGGGAACAAGAAAGCACTTCAAGTACCCTTTTAGAGTCATTGTAGTTACTTCTCTAGAAGGTCCCCTTCATAATTTCTTATTATTGTGTAGAGTTTCCCAAATATCCTTACATAGCCCAAACTAAAGTACACCATGATAACAAATAGGTGACTTTGCTATCACCAACACAACATATATATATATATATATATATATATATATATATATATATATATATATATATATATATATATGTAGAAGTAGAAAAAATGGTGTCCTTCTACTTTTTTTTCCTAGCTCATCATGCAATTTCTTTGTCTCAAAAAATCGAGCACCATCAATTAGAATTGCCTAGGTCAAATGCCTGCAAGATAAGTACCAAGATTTCAAAACCTCCATAGCATTAGTTGTAAGAAATCACCACAACCAGGCATGAAGCAGGTTTGAGGTGCGCAACTAGTGGCCTGTAACCCAATTTCTTCATGTTTAATTACTTCCTTCCAACATGAAATCTCAAATTAATTAAGCTTGATGAGCAGGACATAATTAGATTTTATGTGCAAGTAACAATTAGTAATGACACTGGGTGCAAAATAACTATATATCCACCATAGTGTTAATGATCAATATTTCTTTACATGCAAATATTAAGCCTTCCCCCAGCTACTGGGAAATGGTAAACTAAATCTTTCTTTTGCCAGTAAACTCTACCAAGATCTCCATCTGGTGTCAAAAATAAAAATAAAAATAGACCTTCAAGCCTACCTTGCAAATAAAACAACGAATGTAAAATTAACCCAAATGTTCTTCACACATGCACGCGTTTAACACAAACTCAATAACATAGAATGTGTATGAGTTCAAAGAAATTGGGTGGCAGGTACATGTTTGGAGATGGAGGCGCTGAAAATATGAACCTGGAGGAGCTGCATGCCTTGGAAAGGCATCTCGAGATATGGACCTATCAAATACGTGCTACAAAGGTTGGGAGGCTTCAACTTACTAATTTTTTAATACATCCTATCTTTGACTGTCATGTGTCTAATTAATTTCTCAAATGAAACATGCGACCCTAATTAAATTTTCTCATGAACAGATGCAGATCATGTTCCAAGAAATCCAGTCCCTTAAAAATAAGGTGGTAATACATCTACTTTAGTTCTATTTTTCCAAACATCTACTCACTAAAACTGTGCGAAGAGAAAAAAAAAACCTTTTTTTCTCTATTTTTTTCGCCGGTAGGAGTAAAAGTTTTCTTTTTTTACCTGTATAAAAATCCTCCACCAAAAGGAAAAGTCAGATTATGCAACCATGAAAATTATGGTGATTGCTTAGAATAGTTGATTTTGTTGCGTAGGAGGGCATATTGACAGCTGCCAATGAATATCTCCAAAAGAAGGTCCGAGATCTCGAAAAAATCTTCATTGTATCTGTTGCTTAAAATGATCATTTTTATACATAATTTATTTTTTATTATATGTATTTATTTGTTTTGTGTGCAGATAGAAG